>NW_020273468.1:1194812-1329442 GCF_003268045.1 Sipha flava
TGTAGTGGTAAAAGTAGATGAAAAAAAAAATATAATTAGTAACTATGGTACCATAACATTTCATATATATATATATATATTAATTTTTGATTTAACCTTATACTTTATCTAATATTAGTAAATGAATATCAAATTTGTAAGAGAGATTCGTAATACTGAAACATGAAACATTATTATAATCTATACCCCATAGCTTCCAAGTGATAACCATGTATCCATAAACTTACCCTTCAGTTAACGTGTGATTTTAATGTGTTTCGTATAAATTTAATATAGATTTAAACAAAAATGTAACAATAAAAATATGATAAATTATACCATGTGAAATCGATGTTTTTTTATTCCTTATAGTTAGGTTAGGCTTTGAGTATTACTTTATTACTTCCGTATAGGAAACGCTTGTATCTCTTTTCTATTGGATGAGCACGGGAAAAGTATTGATTGTCCTTATCCTAAATGAGATTTTTCAACAATAATTTTTTATTCGAAATTGTTTTGATTTCAATCTTTTAATGATATAAAAATCAAAAGTGTGTAGTATGTGGATCAGACAAAAATCGTATTGGTTTTAAATATAATACATATGTTTTTGTTCAAGTAACAACTCAATTAACGGAATTCACGGAATTGTTCTATGTGTTACCTTATTTTGATAATTTTACACACATGTATATTACACAGATTTTCAAAGAATTAATTAAGTGGATTAAAAAAAAATAAAAATTAAAATATTCGAACCAGCTTTTAAAGAGGAGGTTGAAAAATAGAAGAATATGTTTTTTTTTTTAATTTAATTATTAACAATAAAAATGAAACTTATGTTGTATGCAGACCAGACAAAAATCTTAGTGGTTTGTTTGGGAATAACATTTGAATACTTTTGTTGTTAAAATAAAGCAGTGTATAAATTTCGCAGAAAAGTTCTTATTTGTACCTTTTTTATATCTCATTCACATCATTTATCAAATTATTCTTATAAAAAATTAAATACTATACGAATTCCAACCAATCGCAGATATAGAATATTAATGCGATTGCTTGTACCTACCCATTTGCAAAGTACAACTCATAGCTCTTTATAATTTTAATGTTAGAAAAATAACTGTATTCATAAAAATATATGATGTTTACTTTTACGTTACAGTTAATTAGTAGCTACTGGAAAATAAAAACAATTTAACAATAGTTAACAAACCTTTTTAAACACCTATCAATATAATTATTTAATTATTATAATATACTTACATATACTTGTATATTTTAAGTTCATACGTAACAATGAAACTAGGAATATATTACACGTCATCAATTATATCAAAATTTTCTTTTTTTTTTGGCCCTGGGGGGGGGGGGTGGATTTGAACCCGAACCCTCATAACCGTATGTACTCCCCTGAATATTACTACTGGACCGTTGGTTGGTCACACACATATATATTGCTACACGTGACATAATTAAATTTGTGAAAACTTCATGTTTCATTATGTTGTCAATACGGTTTGTATTTAATTAAATGTTTAAAATGCATACCCATAGAATATAATAATGTACATATATATAAATATTCATGCATGTTTTAGCAATTAAATATTGTTGGCTAAATACCACGTGTTGACTTATTTGCACGTGTAGAAGAAATGGATCCTTATACCATTCGCGAATATACCTATGTATTATATTATATACATACGGAGTCGAAAAGCGCTTTTGCGGCTTCCGATGGCTTTCAAAAGATTTGATGTAATTATTCATTAATGATTGAGCATTTGTACTGCATTTTATCAGTGACAATCGCAATTAAATCTATAAATTAAATACGTATTTCACGTCACCGAGTGTACATGTATAAATACATGCCATATCCATTAATAAATATTTGATATTATGACATATATACGATATATTGGTTATTTATATAAATTTTTATCGATAAATACGAATTTAGATCATAGAATTATAATTACTGAAACTAAATTATTTCGTTTAAATTGTACACTTGTATTATATAAATATTATATTGACGTTAACATTTAAAAATTAAAAGGCTGTTTTAGATATTGAAGTCTCAAAAATTAAAAATCAAATTTAAATTAAAGGTGTCAAAATATGTGTATAATTACTGGAAAACCATATATAAATTTCACTACTCATAAAATAAATCAGTGTCATGTTTTATTTCCAACTTTTATTATTAAAAAAATAAGTTAACTATAATATATTGATAAAAGTTTTTTCATGTTTTTCTAATGATAACTGACAGGAATATTCTTGTTGTAGAACATTATTCACATTTGACATGACATCAATATGCGCCCTAGAAAATTAATATATATTTAATAAGTGCATAGCGTTGTTAAAAATTACATTAAATGCTTAATATTTAAGTACTTGTCCCTTTTATAATTTATAATATTAATATAATTTGGATGAGAAATTTTCTATTAGGTAAAAACAATGACAAATAAATACATTTTTTATTGATCACAGGAAGTGAAAATATAAGTCTAAATGAACCATAAATGTTGTCGGTTTCTGAGTAGGTTAAAATAATTGTAATAAAAACACGTATGAGTATTTTGTTTACATCAATATACACTTAAAAGGTCGGATGAATAAATTCATGTTCATAATAATCGATAATAGAATTAAACATTATATAAAATAGAAGGAATCTACTATATATTTTATAGTTAATTTAATATAATTATCTATTTTCTTTGTGGATGTTTTTTGGACAGCGTAAGTCTCCAATTTTTATTATTAGATTGTTCATTATGAGAACTCGGGTCACCGAATTTCTGTCTGTGATTGTCTATTAGTCCACACGATAGTTTAGCATTGTTCGTTAAATGTCTGCAGTAGTAATCGAATATTTCTTTATCTTTGGTTTGTTGTGTATTACCACATAACCATCAATGTATTTTTTAAGGGATTTTCACTGGGCGATAAAAAAATGTTAAAACTCAAAGCAGTCAACGTATAATATCACAGTATGATGATAGTGCGATATATAAGATGATATTTCACGTTCGCTTCGCATAATTTCGTCCAATCTTTCAAAATGCTATCGACAGAATTTAATTACTGGGCGACATTTGTGTCACCTAGTTAACTGGTTAAAAAATGAACTGATAACCATAGTTCAGAACCATAGATTATCAAACGTAGTATCATCACCATCTGTGTTTCGTGTTTAAAATTATCAGCTTCATTGATTGGTCCGCTATGATAAGCGATACACCTATAACTTTTAATACCATTTTTAACATTAATAAAAGCTTTTTCTAATGATATCCAGTATAATGTTTGGTTGGTAAAAACACAAATTATTTTCTCTTTCTTTATAAAATATGTAGTGATATCTCCAGGTTTCAAATTTTTACTTCTTATGTCTTCCAACAATCTATGAAACAGATGGTAAAGTAGAGATGATTATATTTAAGATTTGTACATTCCGAATTTCAGAATGTCTTTATATTTCTGAATTGCTTGCCATCGATATTAACGTATCAAATAAATTACAAATAATTTAACTATAAATTATATAGATATAATTGGTAATTAAATATATATTTTAACACTAAATTAATACATGTTAATGATAATGATAGACAGATAATGATAGATTTCGTATCACATGTAGCTTATTTTATATTATTGGTCATAGCATTTTTCAATAGTTTTTCACTAAAATCGTTTAAATAAATTTGTATTAGTTTAAAAAGATGCATTAATTTGAAATATTTCATGTGTTATAATTTCACTGCTTGAATATTTTTATATTTATATAGTGTACATTTATACTCTACATAAATTGTAAATAACTATATACAAAGGTTAAAGTTCTATTGATGAATGTCAAATGTACATATATACTTTTTTATTATTTGTTGTTTGATAAGTTGTACTTATTTAAAATGGATTTTAATGCACTTCAATGCAACATCGTAAGTATAATTAAAATACATTTACTTTTCTTTAAAGGAAGAATAACTAGAGTTCACTTCTTCTACTAAGTTATTTGTCCAATTTTTCATTTTAACTTGTTCCAAATCAATTAACAACAGAATATCCGATTTTGCTTCCACCTCAAATATTTTTTTTGGCTTAATAAATACTTTTACTTGCGGTGATGGTTTGCTATAGAATATCTTATAAAAGTTTTATGATAAAATAAAATCAGTCAAATATTTGATAATTGTTTACACTTACTTTTGTTGGAATGCAAACCCTTTTACTAATTCCAGATCCAGCAAAAATATTTGCGATTATTGTTTTTACTTCAAACCAATCGAGACCATCAAAATTACAACCGATTTTTAACAGTCCTAACTTAGTTAAATTTATCATTTTCATTTTTTTTCTAGAAGGGATTTTAAAGCTATAGTTAACGCTTATTTGGTTGTCTTATCGTTCTTATGTTTTTTTTGTGATTAAGTAAAATGCAACTTCATTACGGCCATTAATAATCATACCAACGTCCCCTATTTTTAAATTTTGATCAATAAGCTGCCCAATACCACCAAAATAACGCATAGAAAGCAAATTAAAATAATTATTGCCATAATCATTATAATATTTACAAGGTATTTGTACTTGAATTCGCTAGCAATTCCTGATTCCATCAACAATTCCTCAGAAAGACATAGAGCTAGAGGAATGTCCTAGACAGGTTGAATAGATTCTCGTCTATTTCGGTTATTAAACATATTTTAATTAATAAATTAAAAATAACTTTATTAATATGTATTTATTATTAAAATTATATGTATATTTAAAACAACCATCGGATAAAGCATGAATCCAAAAGGTGAAGTCGTTTTTGGAGAATACCATTATACACATTTAGTTAAACTTTTATAGTTAAAAATTATAGTCACAAATATCATACCCTCTTAAACTTCTCCTAAATTGCAAAAAATAGCTTACAATATTCTGGGTTTCATCACAGTTAATATCATAATGAATTAAAAATTATAATTAGCAATATTTTTAATTTATACTAGTTGCAAAAATATTTTTGATAACAAGTATTACGATATAAATGTATCCTTTCTATATTTACATCTTCGTTTATACTAATATTCAAATAACTGAAAAATAATTATAAAAATCTCAACGGTTTTTCGATTTTTCATAAATATCAAATTTTTTTTTTTTTTTAATTTTGTAAGCTTTGGATCCTATATAAATAAATGTTAAGCTATTTATAAAAGTTCAAAAAAAAGTATCAGTATGACCATGATATATGAGTATTGTTTTTATTTATTCATATCAATAAATAAATTAAGTTCTATAAGTTATATAAACTATGGTTACAAGTAACAAAAATACATATTTCGGAGGAAAATAATAAACAATAAAATAATATAATGCTTTAGTATAAAAAAGAGCAAATAAGTATTTATGAAAAATCAAGTATAAATCAAGTATAACATTTAATTTATATGTGTTAAAATCATCAATCCAATTAATATTAGGTTAGTTGTTATATTCACTTAGAAAAATTTTAAATAAATTACGAAATATTCATTATTTTACTTTGATATGGATGATTTTAGTACATCACATTTTCCTTTATTTCCATCTAATGAGACTTGAGGTAGTTCATTGACCAAAACAATAGATTTTTTCGTCTTTTCTACTTTTGTTTCAGATTCATTAATTTTAATAATCTTAATTCTATGTAATAAAAAAACAAAAATAATGAATTAAAGAATTTCCAATAATAATTAAAATATTATCTTTTTCAATTCTAGTATTAAAGACACACCAATTACTCATAATTTTTTATTAAAACCGTTGTATTTTTTCTTCAATATTGTCGGTGTTCCATTAATATCAAGTTCTATAAAAGTTTAAAAATTCTAATTGATATACATTAATAAATTAGTAATAATGCATTATGTAGTAAATACGTAAAAAGTATGATCTGATGAAATTGAAAACAAATAAATAGGTTATTTATTTTATTTATATTACTGAATTAAAACATATAACATATGATTAAAATAAAAATTATTGAATAATTTCAAATGTTAATATATAAAACTAATTGGATAAATTAAATAAAGAAATATAATACGATTATTCTTTTGCTGGTAAATATATTAAAATAACAGCTTAAAATCGTTATTTGATTTTGTCCTACTTGAAACTAAGTTTTGACAAAAAGGAGTCTATGCATTGTTTCCAGCAAAATGTTTATTTTATCGTTATATTTGTTATCTTGTAATAACAAATTTATTTAATATTGGTTAGTTTATTTATATATGTATGATAATAATATACAATATGTCCCATAAATCTCGTATCACCCTTAATATCTCCACGGGAAATTAATATATTTAAACGCGGTTTTTTTTATAACATTAAGTATGGAAATTCTCGGTGATACCCGATTGAGCACGGTAAGAAAAAAAATAAATATTGTGTACAACGTTGTCAGATTGAAAACTAACTATTAGGTTGGCAACAAACTAGCGTTATTTTACTGTGCCGTAATTTTACTGCACGTTTTTTCAAAGTACATTAAAATTAATAGAACACAACACACGAGTGTCACGCAGTAAAATTATGGCGCGATATTTCGAAAACTCTCCCGTGCACCTTGACTTTACTGTGCATTTAAAATATCGCTATAAACACTTATCGTGAGTTCTCTAAATTTAAAAATTCTGACAACCTACTTAAATACTTATTGAAAGTTGCAAATAAGTATTTAGGGAAATTTTTTTTTCTAACCTTTTTGATGACAATTATATGAGTGCTATTTTTTAATAAAAAAAAAAAAAAAATGTTCAATTATAACTTGTGATTAAAATCCAATGAATGATTTTTAATTATAAATAATTATATTCAAATGTATTTTATTTTGTAATAATAATATGGACGTATCATGCTCTATACACCAACAGTATAAAAAATGCGAAAAAAACGGTGTCTTGTCGTTTTTTTATTGGAGAATTATTTCTTTTAGGAAACCTGAGCTGTAAAAATGTTAAATTATGAAATAATCGTTAAAAATCTAAAATTTAATTACATAATAATTATAAAAAAAATCTTGCATGCACAGTAATACGGTGCACCGAATAATATTCCACGGTACAAAGCGGCAACGTTACACCCATTTTCGTGCTCAATCGTTAGGTTTTAGGGTTCGTTTTTGGTTCCTATTGTTTGATCGCAACCGTGCTCAATCAGGTTACGAAAAAGATCAATCGTGCTTAATCGGGTTACAGCCGGAATTCTGATTGAATGGCATGCAATTCATTTTTTTTTAAAAAAAAATCAAAAATTCAAAAAAAAAATTTTTATGCATTTAAGAATTTTCAATTTTTAAGACAGCCATTTTCTTGAGCATATTTTTTTAAATAGTTCAAAAAAAATAATATTAAAATTGAATAAAAATTGACCAAGTTAGAGCAAATTATGTTTTTGAATAATTATAACAAAAAAATGAATTGTTTCAGATTTCAATAATCCAGTGCTTTATCCACCTAGGTCGCCCGACTTAACACCAATGGATTTTTTTTTATGGGGTCATTTGAAAAATCTTGTGTACCCGTCGTATTCATTGCCTCATCTCCGTGACAAAATTGAATAAAATATTCAAAATATTTTACCTGAGACATTAGAAAATGTTAAAAACGCTTGGGTCCGAAAACTTCAACTCTGTGTTACAAATAATGGAGGTCACTTCGAACATTATAATTGATTATAATTTATAATTATAATTTAATATAATTATAATTATAATTTATTATATTCAGTATAATAACCTATTGGAGAGTTATGTGTTTTATATACAGTGTTATGTGTGTATCGTAAATATATAAAAAAGGTGTACCATATTGTCGTATCGCTCATCATTACTCCTTAAAACTTAACTAAAACTAAAACAATAATCATGATTTTCATTTTGAAATGTAATATTTTTAAAATTTATTTTTTACATAAATAAATGTTTTATTTTACAAAGAATTATCGTACAATAGAATCGAAGAGAGTTTTACGGTGATGGTGCTTTCGACGGTTGCAAGGATAACCACGAAGAGTATTGATACTAAGAGTCATTAACCTATTTGAACAGATAATCCTCAACCAGAGGTAACCCTGCGGTGTAGGACGCTGTGGGTGCATAAACTTGAGGGTATCCGTAGTAGGCTGCGGCTGGGACGACGGCTGGTGCGACGGCTGCGGGTGCGACAGCAATTCCATTGTAGTTTCTCGCCACGTACTGCGAACTGTAAGCGGTGACCACGGGTGCGGGGGCGGCAGCTACAGCTGCAGGTGCAACGATCGGAGCCGAAAGCGCTAAAGGCAA
This sequence comes from Sipha flava, assembly GCF_003268045.1. NCBI lineage: Eukaryota > Metazoa > Arthropoda > Insecta > Hemiptera > Aphididae > Sipha > Sipha flava. The sequence goes on from NW_020273468.1 coordinate 1,203,139, forward strand.
CCCAGACGGCGCGGCAGTGGTGATGACTGCGAGAGAACAAGCGACAAGCGCGAACAACGACTGCGAAATAAATAAATAAATACACAATATTGTTATTATATTAATATGAAATTCGTTCGGTAAAATCATATAAAACGAGGATGGATCAGGAAATGGAAAATCGACCGTATGTGTGTGATAGATGTACGAAACGGTGAAGTGAAGCACAAGGAACACGTGATTGGTATCTCGCACCCGGAATTTTTTTCACAGAAACGTGATATATTGTGTAACATTGTTAAAGAGATAAATTAAATAATGAAAATTAATAAAACAATTAATTTATATTGGTCGAAATATTTGAATGTAAGGAATTTTATTACCGGCTGCTAAAACGACTCTTTATACAGTAAATTTGTTATTGCTTATTAGTAGTATTGGTTTTTAAATCGAAAACTGTTGATATATTATATATTATATTATATTAGTAAAAATGCAATTTTACCGCTTTTTTCTACTTTTAGAAATCCCAGTGCGTACATCGTTTACCAGTAAAGCGAGATAGGAAGTGAATTTAACGTGATGCGATTGCAAAGTATAAAAATACTCTTCACCAGAATAAATTAATAATAGTTACCATTTTGATACTCATTTTGAGATGGTGCGCAAATGTATGACTTTTGATATGATGACTGACTGACGTATGGCTGACTACTGATGCCTTCGATGTTCTGATCCTGATTTTATATAAACCGAGGTTGTCTGGAGTGTCGCAATTAAGGACAATGAAACATATGTTGATTGTTTGCGTCTTGACGGATTTCCCAATGATTTGATATTATCATTTTATTATTATGTTAACGTTAATACTGAAATACATTTGATGAATTTGTAAGTGAACCACGTTGTTGGAATTGTGTATGTGCCGTGCTTCAGTGTCAAATTGTTTTGGCAAACTATCAATGACATTACACTGTTGTGTACTTTTAATCATAACCACAGTAAGTGTATCATAACGCATCATCGTTATGTCATATTTTAATTCATAATTTTTTTTTAAATCGATTTTCATAGTGAAACATCGTGCATAGCCAATTTGAATGATTGCCAATTTGATAAATCAGCAATCAGCAGTGAATTATTATTTAACAACTGTATGTAATATCTCGATATCGTATAACTTCTATCGCTATCGATTTAATTAGATACTTTTTTAAATAAAAAGAAAAAAAAAGAAACACGAAAAAGAAGTCATACAAATAATTCATCGAATTCGTAGGTTCTACTTATACATACTTTAAGAAATACAATTTTACAATGAAATATTAATTCATAAATTTTTAATTTTTAATGAAGTTCAATTCGTACACGTCAATAATCAAAAAGTCAAGAAGTATTTTTAAATAAAAATAATTTCATAATAATGTAAGATATTTTATGTTGTCAGTTGTAATTCTTTTTTCTTTAATAAACTCTAACAACTACTAAGTGTTCAATTTTTACTGCATTTATGTATAAAAATATATGAATGAAATTACAATCAAACTGTATTAAGTTATTAAATGTCACTAAAAACACATCATTTTTTATTTTTCATCTGAACTTTATACTTTGAATACATTTAATTTTAACAAAAATATTAATACAATTTGTAAATCAACATGAAATGTATATTTTTTTTCAATTAACGCTGGTAATATTTTCATATTAATTTAACAAACCAGGTAAAATCCACATATAATTAATGTAGAAGGAACTATAATAAAATATAAATACCCACGTACTTTAATTATGTGTTTAATTTTCACTGCGAGTCCATATTATAGTCATCGGTAAATATCGTATGGTATTCGTAAAGAAAACGTGATGTTAGATGCGACAAAAAGTTGGTAACATTTGTCGAAATAAAAACCATTAAAATTAATTAATTAATTTCCGTATAATAACTTCGAGCAATATAAAATATATAAGAATTTATTTGTGTTCAAAATGATTTTAAGAGTGTAAAAAAGTATTTAATTTTAACAATTGCATACTATGCTTAATTCCTTCTTAGAGTCCTTGTTCAAAATCGACAATAACTTGTGTTGGCTTAAATTGTAAACCATGATCAGAGCAATAAAGGATAATTGATTTTAATGTTTTTATATAAGTATCTTTTTGCTTGTCTTGAATTAGACAAAATACCAATGGAACATATGAGTTTTCTTTACATCCACGAATAGAGAATAATTGATAAAAATACTTTGTAAAGTATTCAAAAGTACCGTCAACATAAATAGAGTCTAACGAACATAGCAAATTTAAACTTGTAATCGTAGAAAAAATAATAATATGGTCAGTCTTATTATTTATTAATAAAAAGCTTTCCTTTTTTTTGTGTAATTAATCAAATCAATTGTTTCTGAATAGTCCTGTACTTCATTAATATGTTTTAGCAATATAGGTAATATTTGTCGGCAAGCTCGATTTACATTAACGCGTAATTGGTTTATATATTTTCATAATAGTAAATCAATATTAACTGATGTGCAGTTCTCAATTTCGGATATAACAATTTTGGATGGTGTTACCAAAGTATCTTCGATCACTTTTCTTTTTGTGGTGGTCCTGATAATTTGACGCACAATGGTCGCTTCGATTAAAATTTCATGTGTACTGTTTGGTATTGTAGCAATATTTATATACGACAAGTTAATTTAATAGTGGCTCAATTACCGGATATAATAATTAAAAATAGTTGAAAATAGTGGCCCAATCACCGGGTCTACCTGTTATGAATGTAAAACTGTAGTGGTCCAATTACCGTATACTTTTTTGAAAGAAGGTTAATTATCGCCCAATTCCAAGGAGCCCACAACGATAACCTGACAGTCTATGTACTTAATGAAAATAAATAAACTTGTGCATATTAACGAGTTAAGAAATTATTATTTATTGTTAGGCGAACGTCTAAAAATTCAAAAACTGCAATTTTGTAGATTTCAATCGTTTTTATTATTAATAAATAATCGAATCACATGTTTGTATGTTTATTTGTTTCTATAAAACATGTGACTTACCTAACAATTGTATTAATTAGTCTATATAGAATATTTAGTTATTTTGCTTGGGTATGGTGTGAACATGTTCAGAGAAATTAATTATTTATTGTTTAATTTTCTGTTCATGTAAATGATTTAATGAACAATGATATTGTTTTTATACGATTTATTATTCCTGATTATACTCCATATTACATAACTGAGTGTAACAATGGAAATCATTTTAATAACGATTCGTAATATCGTTGAAATATAAACACTAAATTAAATATTTTATAGCATATCGAGTTAAAAAAAAAAAAGTGATATTGTAGAATGTCTGAATAGATATTGATGGAGGATATAATTTACGTAAAAGTAATAAATAATTTCTGAGTTTGTGTCATTTAGGAATACAGAATTTTATGCACTTAATACAGATTTACAGGATTTTTTAAATTTTATGTGACAGTTCAAAAATAGGCATTGTGCATCAAACTAATAAGATTTAAATAAGTTCTGTAGTTTAGACTTCGATCACTAACACACATATATATATTGATTTTATTTCATTTATAAAAATAAAATAGGTAAATCATGAATTTAACTAGTTTTCATTAGTAATTATTCATCAAGTTTTCAAAAGTAATGTTAAATTCTAAAAACTTCATAGAGAAATTACATATCATTTTAAATTTAAAAATCTCTGTAAATCATATGAACTCAAGAAGGGTCCAGTGAGGTTTCCTCGTTATTTCTGCTGTATGTGATCGCAGTTAATAAAATGTAAAGGTATATGCGATTATTTTTTCATTTTTAATGTAGTTCAAATGACGTTTTAACCATGTACAACCTATATGTTTTTAAAAATTACTTTTCACCATTTGAATCTATAAACGGACATCGAACGACCTTACCACAAATGTGTTTTCAGAATATTTATAAGTAACTCAATTTCGAATTAATATTCCTGTTAGCGAATAATCCAAGTTGTATAAGACTGTATTATAAATCTGTTTGTGTCAATGCCAAATAACTTAATTTTGTAATGTATAAAATACAATGTTCAACGTATTGTTAGTATCTATTGAAATTTTGATGGGTGGGAATACTTGAGTAAAGGGCCATAGATTTGTATATAAATATGGTCAAACTCAATCCAAAAATCATTCGCACTTGAACAGCCCTCAAAGCAGTATCAACTATTTCTATTTCGTCAACCATCAACATAAATAAAACTCAAAAAATGAATACCATCATGAAAATCGTAAGTACAAATTAAATTCTAAAGTTTTTTTTTTTTATATATAAATGTATTTCCTATATTAAACTATAATATTTAAACGATAGTTCTTAACACAAAACAATGGGTCTAGAGAATAAAGAGAAGAATAGAATCGTGCAATACTTCTAGAAACTTTTAGAATCTTAACTTTCAATCCATACGATTAAATAGTGCGTTAATATTTAACTATGAAACAACTCATAATATAAGTTCTATTTGTATCCTGTCAGATAAATGTAACATATCTGTACTTATTTTTATTGATACATCTGAAGAATTTGAAAACATATTTTTACACTGGTGATAAATCAAATTATATTCACTAACTACCATAATCAAACATGTATTTTTAAATTCGTAAATTTGCATTTTATACTAAATTAAAATTAAGATTTCATGAGTGTGCTAAATCGTATAATTTCTGTAGGTTATCGTCCTGGCAAAGGATTACGTTTCAATAGTTTTTCTCCTGTATTAAAACTAATAATAGCAAGTAAGGAAAAAACTCCATACATTTAGTCAAATAAAATATGTACGGTATCAGAAATGTCTGCTAGATATTGTAATAAAATTTTAACGGGACAGGTGCGTTCGGCCGGCATTCTTTACTTTGGTTGCGCTGTTTCTTCATTAAGCGAACAAATTCTCAAACGAAGCTATTTGTTTTTGACTCGTCTCATAAACCTGCTCTAAAAAGCGCATTACGTTTAGTACACTTTAAATAAGATTTTTTTCTTTTAGAATTTATATTAGATTGTGAAAACTAGATAATGGGTTAAAAAAGAAACGCTGAAAAATACGATATACACACCTAATTTCACTAGTGATAAAATACATTCCAATCCTATACCAGACACGATTTATGCTGACTAAATTAATTTCAACCTTATACCTATTAGGAATAAATAATTTATTTGTTTTTTTTTTTATCTTATCAATCGTTGCTTGTATATGAATACGATATATTACATTTTATATCTGATATAAGTACACTCGTACTTAAATTTGAAAAAAAAAAAAAAAAAACAATAACCAATGAAATTAACGTTAGTTAAACGTATTTTAAAAGATTGTTAAACGCGCTGTTGTAATTCTTAGTTTCAAATATTAATAAAAAAAAAAAAACATGAGTTAACGCGAAGTTATGATATTGTTTTCCAGACGATCTTCGCCGTCGCAATGTTCGCCTCGTCCACGATGACCACTGCTAAACCAGCCGGACTAGTGCCAGCTGCAGTTGCACCGGTGGCCGTGGCCGCACCATACGCCAGCTCGTTCACGTCGCACAGCGTTGCTCACTCCGTGGCCACTCCGGTTGTGCCGGCCGCAGCACCCGCTGTGTACGCACCATCCGCGCCGTACGTAGCAGCTGCGCCGTACGTCGCGTCTCCTTACTCCGCCGCGCCATACGTACCGGCACCTTATGCCGCCTCGCCGTACGGCTATTACCCGTACGCCGCCCCCGCTGTCCTGCCCGCTTACCTGTGAGTCGAACGAACGGTAGCTGCAGTCGATTGCACAAGAGCTTTCGCGCGTCGTATGAATTAAATGTATGACACGTCGGAAGACTTGTGCAACAAGAAGACAAATTCTGTTTTTTTTTTCGATCATTTTTGTTTGTAATTATATTATTAAAAAAAAAGGGAAAAAAAATACGAGAACAAAAATAATATTGTAATAATGATAAATAATCGCGTACAGCACACAATGTCTGGCGCGTTCCGTTTTCTTAAATAAATAAAATACACACACATGTTATTATAATGAAGTACAACAAATCGTTTTTTTTTCCTTCTTCTTTAACATCTTGATCCTGCTGATCATTTGCGGTCGATCAATTGATAGTTGTAGTAGTTGTAGGGCGATGCGTCTTGCACTACGACCGCTGCGGCCGGCGGTCTGTACTCGGGCACGGGCACGTCCACGTACGTCTTTTGCACGGTGACGGACGGTTCGACGGCCGTCACTTTTGGCACGACGGTGTGCACCGGTCGCACTACTGGGTTGAACCTGTGCAACTGTTCCACTTGCGGGAATGACGCGGCCGCGTATGCCGATAGGTCCGGCTTGTACACGAAGGATGGCGCGTAACCAACCACGGCGGACGGTGGTGGTGGTGGTGGTGGTGGTGGCGGTGCGGCCGCGTATTGCACCGTCTTGCCCACCTGGACGGCCACCGGTACTTGGACGCCACTGTAACCGTATCCGGTCGCGTAACCCTTGGCTTCTGAAATGAACTGGCTGGACAGCGGCTGCAGCAGTTGCGGTGCCGCAGCCGTCTCAGTGGTACCACTGATCAGCACAATCGACATCACCACTGACATAAGTTTCCCCGCCAACGATGTTTCCGTCCGCATCGTCTGCGCGCACGTTAAAAGTACATTAGTTTAAAATATTATAATTTTGGTGAAACACGTCGAAAAGTTTATTTTAAAATAAAATTGAAACTTCTCTGTAAGTATTTTTTTTTCATTTCGAAGTATCATAATTATATTTGAAAACTATTCTTACTTAAATAAATAAAAGGACAAAATTCCTAGGTCGAGTAGGATATAAGATCGGGTGAATGGTATTGCTGTATTGGTTTATCAGAATTGAAACCAGTGAACCAATGCTCTCGAGTAAATGACTCTTAGTGAAAGACATCAAGTAGATTAATAAGGAAGATTGAACATTTAATGTTCTAACTTTCACAAAAAAAAATAGGCATCTTAAATTTAAGAATAACAAAAATTTAAATTGCCTATAAGCAGTACAAACTTAACAAAATTTTGGTTTAATAAAAAGTCTTGAAAATTTAATATAAAGTTGTTCATACATGTATTAATTATGGGTTATAGAAAAAAAAATTAAGCTTATTTTAAAAAAAAAAAAAATTAATATTTTATAAATATTAAGAAAACTATTAAAATTATAAAAATCCTTAGCATTACTGTAGGAAAAAAAGTGTATAAATTTTCGATTTTTATACTAATAGAAAATTGAAAACTGGAGTTTTAGTATAATTTTTTTGGTAACAAAAGAAAAAGAAAAAAAAATACTGGAATTTTCAACAATGATTTACAAGCATTACAAAATTAAATTTTAATAAAATCAGATATTTCATAGAATTTTTATTAAACAGAATTAAAGTAAGTGTTACATTTTCATGATGAATTCAAGACGCGTTGCATCCATTGAAATATCATTATATTACTGTAAATTTTACCGTTAAAATTAATACAATTGTAAAACAATTACACAGCGCTATTAAAAATTAACTATAAGTCATTTCAACTCATTCTTGTCCCAACTATAATATAACTATAATATTTTGATATTTTAAGTGTATACAATATATCATCGATAAAACACGTAATATTAATAATAATAAGGAATAGTATTAAGTATATTTATATTAGTTTATTATTTAGTGATAAATTATATAATTTTTTTATATTTCAAAAATCTTGAACTTAATGAATACTTAATGAAAATTATTAATACAACAATTACTTTTTAAAAAAAGTATACGTACAAATTGACTTTTACAGATTTTTATCATCTAAAAGTATAAAATACGTGTTCCAATAAAATAGTTTAATTATATAACATGAATAAATAAGTTTTATAATACATTAAAAAAATGTATTATTCTCAATATAAATATTGTACAAATTAAATTTATTGTAAAATAGGCAACACAGATTACGAAATTATTCTACATATGTAAAATCGATTTTGGTATATACGGTTGAAGTTAAATAACGATCATTAAATGTATACGTAGGATGGTTAATGTGTCTAATTTTTGAGTAGGATTTTGAGTATTTCATCATAAAGTGGGTTTTAATTTCAGTACGAATCTGGTTTTTTTTTACATAGATTGTATTTGAATACGATTACAGAAATTACGTAGTAGTTTTTCAACCTTAATGTGTAACATGATAGACATAGGTTCCCATTATTATTTAAATATTTTTTCAATATAATTACAAGAAATGTAAGTGTACAGATTTCTCTTGTTGTGGGTGTTATTTCGCGAAGGTGATAAAGAAATTTATTATAAACACATATAATAACAAGAACCAGTTATATACTGCAGTGTTTGTACTAAAAATTTATTTTGTAACACCAATATCTCTAATTGTATGCCATTAAACAAAAAACACAAATCATAATGGTATTATACGATTAAAATTATAAAATATAATGCAAATTCCGAGGTGTGATTTATTAATATATTATATTTTAGGGAAAATCATAAATAAATAAAATGTAGGAACTCTTAATTAATATACTTATAATTTTTATTTATATTAAAGTAAAAAGATATTCCAAAAATAAAATAAAATAAAACTAATTTTAAACAATTGTGATTGTTTCAGAATAATATTATAATGATTCTAAATAAATTTTTTATATATTAAATTATTAGTATTTTCTAATAATATTGTATTTTTTATTAATAATAAGAATATGAATACATTAAAATATCTTTAACTCACATTAAGATTCATTGCAGATGTAAGTGTATGACTTGTTTTACAGCTGATCGTGCGGGAAAGAACTATTCCGTGTAGTGTTATGATTAATTTCCACGAAGCCTAATTTATACTGAAAAGATTTATAAAGAGTGGGGTAATGAAAAATGACTACGTCTATTTCAAGCATCCAATGATCTTCCAGTTTGTTGTCGGTTTTTTTGCGTTGTAGTTATTGAATTACCTACAAGAAAAAAAAATCGCACTATTTTATACATAATTGTACGTTTACGTGTAGAAAATAAAAATTACCATAATACCAAGAGTATTTGTTATATTTTAATTTATATTGAATATAAAACAAAATTAAATAGGTACAATACGAGAAAAATTAATCCAAAATAAAATATAATAATATTCTCCATATTATTGGATATGGAAATAATAAATTTCAAATATTAAACCATAATTGGTTTTAACGTCAAAAAGTATAGTTTACTATTAGTTATTACAATAGTCATAATAATAATAGAAATATTGTTGCGTAGGTATTCTCAATGTGACAAGATTTCGCCAAAGCACGTGTCTCGAACTCACGCGTTTCAGTGAAAGTATAGGGTGGTGTAGCGCAATATGAATATTCAATCATTTACTTAGAATAAGATATTATATTCTACATTATTCGATGTACGACGAAAAAATAGTTTCTTTACCAATAAAAACTGATTACGGACCGGCTTCTCTAACAATATATTACTTACTTACTTACTTTGTTTTGTTTTGTAGACAGGAAACGTTTAATACTTGTAGGGTTAGTTTGTAATTTTTTCTATGTATTTTGCCCTTATTCACTTAGAAACTGTTACAATTTATTTAAGATATTCCATTAATTTTATGATTAGTTAATAAATACTTATATTTTAATTTTCTATATAACTTTACTATTTTTACACATCACAAAAGAAATAGACGTATCAAAGAAAAAGCCCTTCGAAACTTAAACGGTGTAGCCATCATACATTTGAAAAGTCATAATACATAACTTCCATTAATAGAATGACATGTAATTACAATAGTTTAAATGTTTTATATTCGCGTTAGATAATGAAAGCTCTTTGTTATTTAACCATTTATATTTATTAAGATATTTAAAATAATTATATTCGAAAAATAATAGAATTGTATATAAAAAAATGTATTATAGAAAATGTATACACTACTTTTAATAAGAATTCGTACAAAACTCGATTTAATTTAATAATTAGGAAGTTATAAATATTTTTTCAAAAAATATCATATCAATTTATTATATCCACATGTGCATATATATATGTGTGTGTGTGAGTGTGTGTGTGTACGCAAGACCGTAACTGGGGGTCCAGGGGTCCGGACCCCCCCCCCCCAATTTTCAAAAGTAGAAACATTTTAGCAGTGAATATAGTTTATTAACTATAAATTGTATTAAATAATAATGTTAGACCCCCCCCCCGAAATTTTTTTCCAGTTACGGCCTTGTGTGTACGTACAGTTATATGTAACTACAACACTGTGATACTAAAATTTAACACATTTCAGTAGGTAAAGGTAAATAACCCTCATGCGTATTTTGTAATAAAATAATACGACTAGTTATTATTATGTGGCGTCAAGTTCAATAGCTTCTTTTTTCCAACCAGGAACGACAAGATACTAGTCGTGTGAGTATGTGCTCGCGCGTACAGTTGAAAAACAAAAATAGTCAATTCGATTACATTTTTTTTTCACACATTATTCAAGGGCGTATTGTAAATAATATATACATATAAGATGCGGCTCATTGTTATAAAGTCATGCAATATATTATACTCTTGGGCACTAATTATTTCCAATCCGTGCGTAGCAGTACGACGATAGTGTTTAATAAAGAATCCATAGAACGGAATTTATCAGGCGTCGATTTTTCAATTAGATTAATTTGTTTTGTCCAAAACCAAACTACAAGGTACTTTTATATATGTGTGTATTTATAAAGAAAGAGAGAGAGAGAAGATATGTGTACGTTGCTCACAGCCACTATTATAGTGTGCAACATGCTGGCATAATATGTATATGTTAACCTGCAGCCGATCGATTCGATACACTGTTGCAGTAACCCGAGGGGTTTCTATATACATTTTAAGCGTTAGATGTCGATTACGATGATGATGATGATGATAATGATGATGGTAATAATATGGCGTTCTTTTAATGCAAAATCTTAATATGTTTATAATAATATTAAAGTCATGTACGTCGATAGTTTTACAGTTAAGTATTGGCGGGAGATGATTATATAGACTCGTTCCTCCCGGGGTTATAAATAAGCCATCGCGTCGTCTAAACAATTTTGTTCATTAAGTATCTCTGTAACTAAATCACCTACGAAAAGTCACCGAGAGAGGAATTCGTTTAAAAATGATTTGTTTACAATCGGTAAGAATATCGTTAGTTAATTATTTTAATAGTTTCCTCTACTAATACGACCCAATATCGATAATGGTTAAGACATGAAACCATGTAGTTAAGTTAGTCAGATTGTATGCATGTATTAAATTTAATCAATATTTTGTAATTGCGGGAAAAAATCTTATACAAATAATAATAATAATGATAAATATCAAAAAAATGAGTTTACGACTGAGTTAATTTATTATAATTCATAAACATTTGTTACTAAAATATAATTACTTACTTGTTGAAATTGGTTTTGTAGTTTCATAAATTTTCATAACATCCATTCTATCGGTATTAGGTGCAAAAATAAATAAAGTATAATTTTAAATGTAATAATAGACCGTTGTAATAACTTAGACAAGCCTATAGTTTTCTTATTATTTTACTTAAAATAATTATCTTTAAAATATTTTAACTTGTACATTAAAATTATTTCAAATATTCTTATTTATTGAAATCAGTAGAATTTTTTGTTTTAAACAAAATTATATAATTATTATTTAGGAATCGAAAAATTGTTGTTAAGATACACTAGTACATCGTTTCTCAACATTGGGTCGCTATTCGTAAACTAATCACAAAAAAAGTATCATAGTTATCAAAATATAACTATACTATACTATTATATTTATATATTATATTTCATATATAAATGCTGCAGTGCTGCATTGTAGTATTTGATAAAATTATTTATTACAAATTGATTAGTAATGTTATATTAAACATAAATGTTATATTTTATTAAAGCATACTAGGTTTTTTTTTGAGGGTGGTTTACTTAGATAGATAAACTATAAACTAAACAAAAAAGAAATTTATGGGTCGCCTTAATATAAAGGTTTGGAAAAAATTCAATAGCGTATGCTGAAGTGAATGTCTTAATACTCTGAATAACAAAGTTTCGATAAATCTTTACATATAACTTAAAAATAATTACAACTAAATTAAGTAATATTAAGCTTATACTATAGTTAAATATCAGGTTTAGAAATCAATATATTAAATAAATTATGTCTATTAAAAACAATAAATATTTTCTATTTCTATTTTAAAACATAAAATACAATTTTATTTTTATTCATTACTTGTATTAATTTGTTTAAACAATTTCGTTAAACATAAAGAATAACGTAACTTGAAATGCTTATATAGTAAAATAACTATTTATTCAATTATGAAATATTCTAAGGACTTCTACGCGTCATACAATATGGTTCACGTTTTCAATCACATTTTTAATAAAATACAGTGATAGTTTTTATCGAGTTTGTTCGAGTACGTACGTAACATTGAACGTGAGCCGCTTCATCACGTGCATAAATAATGTAATGTAGGTATGAAGTTGGTATTAAACGTGAATAAACAATTGTCCGTTTTTTTACAATATTGTTCAACTAAATTGAACGTAAAATATTTTTTTCAGTGATATTTTAAACCAAAGTAGTAATATTTTTTATATAAATTGTATAAATTATATTTATATTTATTGATAATAAATGCTCTTAAAATGGGCTCAGTACAGAAAATACAAAGCTTAATAACTAAACTATTAGACAAATTTATGATTACATATTTAGCAATTACATAATAAATTTAATTATTTATAATATGAATATAGATTTTGACCTGATTGGGCTATTATTGAAAAATATAAAATGTTTTAATGAATTATTTGTAGTTATATTAATCTATTAATAATTATATTAATTAAAAATGTAATAAGGGATTTATTTACTTACATTTTTTATTAAAGTAGAAATAATTGTTATAATTTCGTTTTGTTGTTATTATAAGTGTAATGATTAAGTTAAATGATAGTTTTTGGTAAAAATTGTTCAATAGGCTTCATCTACATTATAATATCACAGACTAACAGAAGTTATAAAATATTATTAAATATAGTTATATGTATTGTACTTGACACAAACAAAAAAAAATCATCTAAAATGCGTCTATACTAATACTTAATGATGTTCGTGTATTATGATATGTCATTACAACATGTGTATTTATTATAAGTGTCGTCATAATATTTTGGTTGGTAATCAATAATAATTTATACGTTTGCAGTTATGTCTGTGGTTAACTACGTTAGTTTTAGTAGTATCTGCCCAGTATTACGTAAATCCACAAATGCAACAAGTTCCGATCAATCCTTATCCGTATGTTTATCAATATTACAAGTCACCAACTACAGCAGAAATCGCAATACCACCGACTACACGATATTTAACAGGATACGACGTTGTGCATTCGTACGAGCCTGTCGAAAAGCATGGTTATAAATATTCATATTAGAATATTTAAATAAAAATATAGTTATTACTATGTTATGTATTAAATTACATAATATATATATATATATACATTAATATGTATGTATTTTATTTAAGGTATTTTTTTATTGTACAACCATACCTATATTATCGATGTAAAATTATTAAATATTTTAATTTTAATAAATAAGGTATAGAACCTAATATTTGTTGAAGAATATTTATTTATACTATAGTTTTTTTTTTGCGAACCTCTGAGTAGCTTTAAAATTTTATCCGGTAATTTATCTCTTTGATACCTTTGTAATAATTTACTTTTATTATATTTTAATTAATAAATTAATAATTTTAAATAATATCTTATTATATTTTAAGTACTAACATTGATTATCAGAAAGAGTTTTCATTGGCATCAAAGCAGGGACCGCAATATGTTCTATTATTGAAAGAATTTTAGTTTTTAATTATTACACACAATATATATAAATATAAAAAAAGTATTTTTACTATATTACTATTTACATATTACGATTACATTCATATAATTATAATTTATCAAAAGATATATTTTTTATTTTAACCATAGATTTCGGTATGTGACGAAATAATTATCAACATTTTCTATTTTAAGATTTTAAAACCAATGTAATGTAATGTGATGAAACCACATTGGTAGTTTTCTATTATAAGACACTATAGCTTGATAGGTAAATATTATAGAAATATAAATTGAATGCTATACAAGTGAGTTAACACATGCACGTGTAACAAAAACAACAACAGCTATAAAAGTGGTCCTACTAAGTGTTGAATGTTAATTGTAGTTTTGGAATTAAGTTAAACAATATTTTTTTGTCAACAATTTTAAAAGGGATGAAGAAAAGCAAAATATTTTATTCGTTGGTTGAAATTTTCTTTTCCTTCTAAAATTAACTTTCAAACAGTTAATACGTTTTGCTATATTTTACTATAATTGTGTTTATAGAAATTTTCTTCTGAAATCGAAAAAATTGTTTTATTATTTATTACAATTTATTAATATTTAATTTTTTCTATATCGGTGAAAAATAATATAATTAATTTTTCCTTCTTCAATGCAGTTGTATTGTTAAATTCGACCAAAGATCGATATTATTAAAAGAATCTAACTTTTCAAAAATCATTTCCTTTTCCACTTAATAATCAAAACATAAGTTTTTTTTAAAAATATAATTTTATTGAAATAACAATTATTTAAATCTTACAAAGTTAATATTTAATTGTTATTATCATATACTTATGTAATATTATAAACTATATTATTATATTAAACTGTATTATAAACTTAAAATCTAATATAATTTCAATGGTATTTGCGAACCGATGACTCATAAAATAGATGCGATATAGTTGGAATATACTTCCGAGTTGATGGTATAAATCACGTTTCAACCTTCCTAACTGTTGAGGAGAAATCCGTTGGGTTTAAGGTGTTACCTATATTATTTTTATCACGTTGAGTAGTTGCATCTGTTTACTTGTCACATATATTTGATTGATTTTACAAGGTATATTTTTCTGATATTATACATCGAAATCTACTAACATTCAATCGATTACTTTCCACATATGCTAAGCATATACGCCATGCAGAAGAAACGAAATTAATATTCTTCAATTAGCACCGGAAATTGTTAGGGAAAAAAATTTGATCTAGTATCTTATAAATTTCTATTGTTTGAATATATATACTTATGACCATGCACAAACTTGAAACATAATGACTAGACTCGATATCAAATATTTCCAAAATAATTTTCAAGTTTTACTGTTACACTAAATACATTATCGATACCATTAAATGTTGTTACTAGTAGTTGAAATACAATTTATAATATCCATCAATGGTGGTTTGATAATAGTTATCAACATTTAAAAATTATTTTTAAATAAAATAATATACTTCTTGCAATTTATTTACGTTACGTAAAAGGCCAATGAAAAAAACCCCAAAATATCGCACTTATCGTGAATAATATTTCTTAACGATAATCGACTATATATGAATAAATTATTTAATTATGTAAATAAACATAACGGACTCACAAAATTAAAGTTCAAAGAAAATAATCCAATATAGTATATCTCAATAACAACGTGATAGACCTCAACGTGTTGTGTAGTTTCAGTTTAAATCTAAAAACGGCGCACTGTATGAGCAATTTTAGTTGCATAACTGCTATAGAAGTATCAATAATATAATAAGGTATATCACGTGCCAACAGAGGTAGAGATCAAAGAAAATAATCCAATATAGTATATCTTAATAACAACGTGATAGACCTCAACGTGTTATGTAGTTTCAGTTTAAATCTAAAAACGGCGTACTGTATGAGCAATTTTAGTTGCATAACTGCTATAGAAGTATCTATAATACAATAAGGTGTGTCACGTGCCAACAAAGTTAGAGATCGAAGAAAATAATCCAAAATAATATATCCCAAAAACAACGTGATAGACCTCAACATGTTATGTAGTTTCAGTTTAAATCTAAAAATGGCTAGTTAAAGTTGCATAACTGCTATCATTTAAATTATATATAAATGTAATTTACAATACAAAAATTACAACCTATCCATATTATCCATTATTCAGAGGAATAATATAATTATTGTTATATAATAAGGTGTGACATATAGAACCTATCAGAGATTATTAAAATGTAGTAGGTAAGGGTATAATTTAAATTATTTCATTGTTATATTTAATTAATACATTTTTAATTAATTAATTTTTTATTAATTTACAATATTCAGGTATATTATTCGAACAATTTTTATTTAGAACAACATTGATGGAAGAACAATTTTGATTTTGATTCATAATAAATTAGCTTACTTATTAATCAGATACTAATTAAATTTTTCAATTTCAATAAAAATATAATTCGTTCCAAAAAAGATATACGAGTATATATATTATAATAATTATTATATCTTACATATATAAATTAAATTTTATATGAAAATGTATTATTTTTCCTATACACTCAATTTTTAGATACTGAATGAAATGAAGAATATATTGATTTTACCATGTGTTTGTGTGTGTGTTTTTGTGTCTACTAACACGATTTTGATTAGGAATGTTTCGATTATCACGAAATAAAAAGTAAAAATAGGAAATGGGCTCTTGTTGTTACTCTTAATAGGGTTCATTTCTCAACGGTTTTCCGAATAATCAAGTTAAAAAAATACTCCGAATAATCAAGTTAAAAAAATACGTAAAACGTAGGAAAAATTGCAAAAAAGCAAAATCATTCTATCAAGATTTGAACCTTCACCACTAATAATTGCATATTATTTTTTCACTATTTTTTTTAATCAGTATACACCTTTTCGATCCGAAAAATTATTTTAATCATTACAATTATAAGATATTTGGAATCGGATATTACAGCGAATTTTTATTAAATTATATTAGTTACCTAGTAGAGACATTTTATTCTTTCTAAATATTTTAATGAAATTGACGTAAATAACATTCAAAATCGTACTGAAATTTTAGGCTAGAATATTATTCTACATAAGGAAATAAATATAATAAAATGTAGTTTGCATTATAAAAAATACTACCTGCATACCTATTACGTGCATGCTAAGATGTATCACATAAAACATCATTATCGTGTCCTCGTTACGCATAATTTTGTCTTTGTTTTTCTCAACCACATAACTAATTTGACTTGTTATCATCTGTAGAAATAAAATATTAAACCAAATAAATACTATGTAGATTTATTAAACAATACGTATGTAATATATATATATATATATGTATGTATTCGTAAATTGATTAAACCACGACGGTATAATAGAAATTATTCGACAAAATAATTATTAAACATTCACAAATTACAAAAAAAAAAACTTAAATAAACTTAAATATTAAAAAAAAAAAAAAAAACTTAAAACTTTTAACTTTAATATTAATATTAATATTATTGTTATTTTTTATTTTTATTTTTTATTATATTAACTTAAATATTTAACTTTTGTCTCATATAGATGGTATTAAAAGTTATGATAATTTTTGATAGAAAAGCAATTTAACCATTAATTTGTGACCCTTATTAGTCACACAAAAAATTTTAATTTACGTTTTACTTTACACAATATAAATTTAAGGTACTTACTAGTCTTATAATACATATAAAATATTATTTTAAGTCCATCTAACTATATTCTAAGTATGGTGATTTGTGTGGGATCATTAAAATGTGTTAATGTATCACTAATACATTTTAACAATAGCACAAATTATCATACTGATTCATATTTTATTGACAAAAATTGGTTACAGTATATTTCAGCGAATTACAATTAGGTAAGTGAAAATATTTTATTCCTATCTGTAATGATTCAAGATTTTCTAAGAACTAAAATTGTTACATTACTGCTGCAAAAAAAAATGGTTATTTTTAAAAAAGTCTCGATTATGATATTATGTCATACATATTCGAAATATGTTTAAAAAAGGCAAGTTAAACAATACCTTATAATTTCTTTGTTAATGAAATTAGATTATGTTAAATATTAGGTTACTTGAAATTGATAATATGATTTGATTCAAATATATTAATCGAATATAATATAAACTTATATGGTCCCTGTCATTAAAAGTATAACTTACTAAGAATTAAACACAAAAATAATTATTTAGTTATTCATTAGTTCTTAATATATGTGAATATGTAAATAAAAATTATATTGCCACTAATTAATAAATCATACTGACTTATATAGAAATATATAACGATATATTCCTAATGCCACAATACAATCAATATCATACATAAAATGTTTATAATCTGGTCTAAAAATGTATTCTAGCTTATTTTGTTATGTCTCATCTTTTCTCGTTTTAGTTTTAGCTTTATAAGTTATAATTATTTAAATTAAACGTCAATTATTACTGATTGATGTTTAATTAAATGTTTACTATCATATATTATAATAGTACACTAGAAATCTAAAAATAACCAGTGCTCAACTTGGCAAAATTAAAGAAGGGGGACTCTAATTACTTTAAAAAAAAAGAACGTCCCCAAAACTGGCTGAGCGTTATGATTATAGCGTAATAATATTAAGGGGATGCTAAAATTTCTGAAAATTAGTTGGGGTACTCCGTCCCTCTGTGTCCCCTCACAAGTCGAGCACTGAAAATAATTAATAGAATATTGAGGTGAACAGTAGTCGAGTTAAGAAGAGTTACTAAAAAAAAAATAATTGTTTTCATAAATCATACCTGTTTTAAATGAGAACAATTATCGTTTTCATATAATAAACTGTTCTAAATACTATTATATTATATATTTTTTAATTTCAAAGGCTTCAAATGCATGATTTATTATAACGACGCAACATATACTCAAGAACCTAATAATAATACATTGTAAGTTCCAAAGTCCGATTCAGAAAGTCATGAAAACGTAGAAATTTTAAATATAGAAGAAAATGTAATTTATATTCTCCCAAGTCCGCTAAAATTCATTCGCCAAATCGTCGAAAAAGTCCAAATAAACGCACACCAAATGTTTTCTCCAACTGTCGTGAGGTTTTTCCTAATATTGAAAATTATCAAATAATGAAGAACTTGCAGTACCTATACTGACAGAAAATACAACAAGTGAAGTACAAACTTTTGATACAAACTCAAATTTTCAAGACGACTTTATAGAACCTATTTGGTCGTCAAATGATAGTATAAATATTGAAATTTCTTCATTTGATTGTTTGAAAGGACCTACAAATATTGCAAAAACCTTATCCGAAATAACTCTATTTTCAGTTTTCAAACTTTTACTGACAGACGAAGTTATTAGGTATATTATCTTTCACACTAATTTGTATGCAAATCAAAATTACATGCGAAACGGAAAATCATACACGGAAAGAAATAATAACGAAATAAATGCATTTATTGGATTAAATCTACTGATGGGGATTAAAAAACAATGCAGTTATAGAAATTATTGATCATCTGCCCCAAATTTGCATGATACGTACATAAGTAGTATTCAGCCATTTTTAATTTTTACTTAACATTAATTATTTCTGCCGTAATTATTTACATGCTCAAAACCTCGTGCATGAAAGAGTTATGGTAATTTTTACTCAAATATACAAAACATGCAAAAATAAAAATTAACTATAGGAATCTACACATTGTGAATATTTGTAATAAAAATTATTCTAGATGAATAGGTGAAGAATATACATTGGTATAAAAATCTTAGTCCAAATTATTTCGTAAGCCATTACGCTCTTAAAACTAAATAAGTTTTTCACTTATTTTCAACGCGTGATTACATGTTTCATTGTTTCGTAAGTTCATCACTATTTTACCATTAAAATTTTTAGTTTTTTAATTGTACATGCACTCTAATCATATCGTTTTGATTTAACTAAAAGTTCGACAAAATTCAAACCTGTGCGTTGTACATTTAAAAAAGAATTATCGAAATCATTTACAAACTAATTATAAATTTCAATAAATTTATTTATGGAATGTTAATGATAAAACTTAAGTAATGAGGAAAATATATTCGAAAACCCTGCAGTGCCCGTTTTCCAAACATTGCAGTGTCCCAGCGACACAACTTTAGGACGATTTTCTGGTATCGTTTAGACATTAGCCCGAACAATGTAAACGTTAAACGGTTTTAAAAGTCAACGCCTTGGCACTTTTATAGCTGTACGTATCTCTTCAAACATTAAGGTTGCACGGTTGTAGAAAAATTTTGAAAACGGGTAAAAGTGCAATACCTCCTTTACCTTGAACGATACCAATATGTTACACTGGTTTACTGATCCCAAATTAACTTTTTTTTTTTTATATACACAAAACGCCACGGGACGAACGGTAAGAGCCTCTGTAGTTTTCTTGACGTAACATCTACCCTGTCCCATCTCGACTGCGATCAATCGGTTCCGAACGGCCGACGACGATGAACGCGAAAAGGTGTTGAAACGCGTGAAAAACCCGCGTTTACCCGGAAACCGTGTTGCGATCCCGGGGCCCGGCCGCGTTCACCGCGAACGGCGACCACGATCGAACGCAACGAACGAGAATCGCGTCCGATCTAGGACACCACGCGGATATTCCCCAGCACCAATGTTATGCATCACGCACGCGGACCGCGGTGCGCAGTGTTACGTAATCGTGTCGCTTCCATGCACCGGTGCGGCATGTGGCATTGAGTCGATGACCTACTCGGCACGCGCGCGGTCGTTCGTCGGGAAAACCCCGGTTCACGTAGCCCTGGACCGCGGCCGTCGCACGCGATCGCTAGAAGTCCGATTAGGTTCTATTATTATGGTAATCAGATGATCGGTGGCGTGTTTAGGACGTTTTTTTTTGTACGGGGAGCATTCGAACTAATGACTCTGTGAACAAAATCTACATATTTCTGGTTACATAACGTATTGGTTCGATCAAGATGAATAAATCAAGGGTTTTCGAATATTTGTATTCATTTGTCTCGCGCGATTGCGAGAATTTCAAACGTTCCTAATAGCCCAAAGCAACATCATCATGATTAAAAAGCACTCACAACAAAATGGAACTAGAGTACACCACTGAATTCGACACGGCTGTTCGACCATCGAGCGAACGGCAATAAACAATATTCTTCCCGACGCCGGTACCGGAACTTCGTGTACAGCGGACAGTTCGCAGAAGACTGAAAATATCGGCAGGTGTTAACTGTGAAACGAGACGAGAAATTCTTTTGTTTTTCGTGCTTTCCGAAAAAAAGATTCACCGTTGCTTGTTTCGGACGTAACAATGTCTATTGTAGGTTATTGTTTTAGAGAAAATAATTCCATCGGGGCGCATGTATAAAAATATCACGAGCATATAGTGTATATATACTTACTACGTACGAATCGTATGATGTGTTTTTCTAAATCTAATTTTGGGCTGTTAACGATTTTCTGCCCCGTTCAATTTATTTCAACAAAGTTTTATTTATACTTCATTGTTTTTTCGTTATAAGCTGTGGACTTGTGTCCTCGTAGGTGTTATGTTTACTGTCAAAAGACGTACAAAAGGTACGTTTAATTAGAGTTTTCGTTTGCTGAGTGGAGAAAATGAACGTCAACACGTTTTTATTGAACATTTTATGTAATCAATCTAATGTATACGTAATATGTATACAGCGATTAAATGATACGTTATAACAATAACAGGTGTTTACGAGTGTAATTTTTCCCTAGCGATTAAAAAGCACCCGCTATTCTGTACCATATCAATCAATATATGTATAAAGATTATTAACCGTGCATTGTGTATTTATAATATGACACGTGTATTGCAAAAATTTATATATTCTGTTTTGTTTGGTTTTTGAAAATTTCACCCATGTGATTTTGAATAATAATAATTAATGATTTAAGATTGAGTTTAATGCAACTCCATCTTATGTTGCTCAAACTTTTTAAAGTTTTTTGTCCATTTATATCGCTCGTTTTTATCCGTGTTTGCTCAAATAATTTATATATTTTAGAAGAGACACCGTTTAACTACAAAAAGTCATTATTTTTCCAAATGTATAATATATGTAAAGATTTATACTGTTGAATTATGGGGGGGGGAGATGATCTTTACTTCCTTATAAAAATGTCAAGTGGACAAATGCTCTACCCATAATTATGCTACTGATACGGGTGATTGTATTCTGTTAGAAAATTAATTTTTCTGTAGGTTTCGAAAGTCGTTTAATGTTATGAACGTACAAAACATCGTAGAGTAATAAAAGAATCAATCAAAGTGACACTGCCACTAGTACCACTATTTTTGAACGTATGTATACTATTAATGTTCCAGACGATAAGATTCTATGAGAACGTGGAAAATTGTTAAACATTATACTGTCGCAACCCTGACCATTCGGCGTTAAATCATTACCTAGGAATACGCGTTATTATGCGTATGCACCTATTTATACTATAACATATTATCTCCTCGACATGGTCAGCGAATGTTAAGTGATCCGCATCTGTTGGCCGTTTGGAAATACCCATAACAATAAATGAAAAAAAAATTGCTCGCTCATAGAATCTATTTAAGAATCGCATTGTTGAGAAATCTGTTTGACAAAAAAAAATAAAAATTGAGACCTGCAACGACCGACGTTTCTTAATTTTCGTTTCTTTTTGATCGATATTGTGCAAAAATTATCTTGTCGCATGCCACACGAATATATACATTAGACAGTACCTATACACTCGTAATAATACGAGATACGGGTACAACACACCCGTCTTTACTCGATTCGAGTTGAATGGAAAATATTTACGGCATGGAGGGGAAGAGCAAACGTAGCACAGGGTATCGTCACACCACACGTAATATTCAGCGTTACCTATCTATATTATATAGGTATTGAATTTTAGCAGTTCTGTATTGTGCAAATTAAAAACTGAACAACGTCGATGCATGTGCTATGGCGTGGAGCTCAGGAAACAAAACATAAATGGTGAATGCGAACAAAACACAAACACTAGCAACGTAAAGCTATATTATGGCTAGTGAAAAACCATAATATTATATGAATAGTAAATGTACCGTCTTCGATTATCGTACACATGCGTATAATTCTTAGCAAAATTAAAGGGCCGTTCATCAAATAATCTTTACCTTCTATAAACACTTTTTGGTTTCGACACAAGTATTTACTGTACAAAATCAATGCGAGTATTTATACTTAAAAAGAAAAATTGCACTTTAAAATATCAAAATTATATTTTTTTCGGTCCTAAAAAAATTCCGTTAACAAAGACTAACTTCATAATAGATGTCATTTTTTCATTTTTCTCGTTTTACCGTTCGATTTAATTTAATTTTGAAATTAGTTTGACACCCACAGAACGCTAAGAAAAATAAAAATAAAAATGACTATCGAAATATTTTGAAATTAATTGATAATAAGTTATTACTAATAACCTAATAACAACAGAAAAGAAAAATAATGAGCAAATATATATAAAAAACAGTACTGTCATAAATGTAAGTATATGTATAATTATAGACAAACATTCAATCACGAATAACGCCGTATTCAACGGCTAGCATACCTACCTACATATTTTACGTATCATTTCGTTCTTATGACATATTTTTATTTTTTCCTTCGGAATATAATTTCTACTAAATGAGCATTGATGACGATATTCATTGTTCTCGGTGTATATTGTTATTACGAATGACAAAATTTTTATACATGTATTATATTATGTAATATAAAAAAATTATCTGTATAATATACAAGTGTACTATATTTATTTGAGCATTTTCCTATACAAATCATAATACATTATGATATTGACATCATTACATTATTATGTTTTAATGACATATTATACATATTTTTTTTTTTTACTTCGCTTAACACTTATTTGTACACCCAATTTTTGTTTACAGATAAACACCTTCGCTTAAAAGGGTATTCGAAAGTAACAATGATAAGTATTTTAACTTTCAAATTTAGTACCACCCACTTGCATAATTTTTTTCTGCGCTTTAATATAAGACAATAATATAAATTTTACGAGCAAATAATCGATATTAGGCGTATAGAAAGTATTTACTCACCTACGACCGTTATTCAGTTTAAAGATGAAAAGTAAAAATAATAATTTAATCATAAACAATATATTTTAATATAATTTTTTTCAATTGTTAATTTCGACGACTTTTCTCAAACACAAATCGTTTTTACTAATAAATTTGTTACGATTACACATTAAATAAAACATTTTTTTTTTTTACTAATATTTGATATATATATTACAGTTAAAGTATTGAATCAGTTAGTTTATGAAAAAACGTATTAATTTATAAAATAACTAAAACTTTTAGACAATGTATATAATTTACACTTTTCACTAGTTATTTTATAAATTCCCTGGGATTACTTCATTAACGTGTCAAATTAATATATTCATAAATGTAAAATATCGTTATTTTATTGTTTATCATAGCAATAAATTAGATGAAACTAACGTTCTTGTTGTCGGTGACGGCAGTGTTCATGTATATTTAATGTGTTAAATAAAATTATTGTTGTACATGTATTATTTTTAAGATAGTCGGTAAAATTAATTAGGTTTAAAGTTCAGTAATATTCTTACAGTCACACGCGTTCATAAAAAAAAAAAATAATTCTTAAAAATAAAATTGCATTGTTATAACTACAGATATATAACGGTCACAACTTAAAAATAGGTCCGTTACATTAGCACCACCATATTCAAAATTTAAAAAAAAAAATATACCAACAATTGTTATTTCATTTGTACACATTTGTAATCCTGATAAAAACATTTGTACATCTCCCCAAATGCCCAAAAAAACCAAATTTCCGTGGTGGTACTAATGTAACGTTACATCAGCACCCCACTTTTTGTACAGTAGACTTATGGCTTCCAAAATGGTACTAACGATTGTTATTTCATTTGTTGGTACATTTTTTTTTTAAATTTTGAATATGGTGGTGCTAATGTAACGGACCTCTTAAATATATATATATATATATAATTGTTTCATATGCCATAATATAATTTGAACACTCAACAATGATGGTTGTGATAAATACTAATTAATTTTATTTCGTAATAATAATGAATAAATTTCACTTTTTCTGACGTAGGGAATTCAGTATAATATCATTTATAATTTACCATATACTCATACTAAAAGTTTCCTTTCAACTCTGCAGTGTTATTCGTAAAATTTAATTTTTATCACAACTAGTTACATATTATATGTGTAATATATTTTTAATAAGTACTGTATGACTGTCTATGAAATTGTGAAATATCTTTTTAGTGTATGTATGTTCGATTATCATTAATTTTATATTATCCTATGGTAATATATGAACACATTATTATTTAAAAAATATATACATAATACACACACGTATTGAATAATACGATACTATAAACACAAATATATCACTTAAAAATACATTTAAAAAAAAGGTTTGTTTAAAATAAAAAATTAAAATATTTTAACTTTCATTATCTTATATTTACTTCTTATTCACCTAACAAATAAACAAATAAATATTAAACTATTAAAAAATAAAATATTTTAATGTTATTTCATATTCTTACTTGACATTAATAACAAATATAGAATGTCATTAAAGCTGGTAAATACTACGAATTAACAAGGTAAAAACCAATTTAAATAAACTTGATCATATAACTTTATCATCATATTATTTCTGAGATATTTTTATTCAAATTCAATGATGAATAAAACGAAAATTAATTTTAATATTCTATCCAATCAATTTTTTTTATTTATTTTAAGCTTAAACTAAGATGTTTTAACAAAACACTAATAATAATTTTCGAAATTAAAATATTTTCTAAAATAAGAAATCTTCAATCTAAAAGAACAACCTATATTCTAAATCCCTTATTCTAAAACAAGACTAATTTAAATTTTATATCTCAATGCATTTTCTATTAATATTTTATGCTAAACAATTTTACTATAAAATTCAATGCTCTTCTATTTACACATTTAAACTATTACAAATAAAATAATACTGAGAACTTTTTATTTCTAATTTAATTAAATTTGAATATAATTTTTCTACCAGAAAATAGTATTATATAAAAACTTATAAAATAATCTAAATGATTATTACAAACCTCAAAATAGTAAATATCTTCTTATTTTCATACTGATATTACGTATATTTTATACTGCATACACATATGAGTGAAATTGTACTATTGGTTTAATAGAATACAACATATAGTTCTTTGTTTTAAGTGTTGAAAATTAATTTACATTTTTATTCAATGGTTTCTTTTTCTTTTTTACTTACATAATACCAAAACATTTAATACAATAGTGACACATTGAAAAATACTTTTTGGTGACAAGTTTCGCATAGTTTACTAATTTTAAAATATCATCATACTTAAATATGTTGAACTATCGGCACGTTTTCTCGAAAGCAACTCGTTGCTCTTGTTTACTCGTTGAACACAACTATAAAATTATTTTGTCTATATTGTTCGGTTAAGTGTAAATAGACAATTGCATTTATAGGTTATCAGTTTTATTACTGCTCAGGTAATTGTTGTTAATTTTAAATTGCTCGAGCAAAATTAGAACAATCATGTTTAGCCATTAAACACTTAAACTGTTCGAGTAAATTCGACAATGCCCGGAATTTGGATGTTGATTTCACCTGTAAACTCAATATTACCTGCTGTAATATAATCTATTGTATATGTTTGGTATGTATTTATATATATATATACATTATCTAGGTTTTTGTATTATATTTTAACGTTATGCATTGTTCTATAATCTTAATTTAAATATTATTTAAAAAACAACTTAAGTTGAAGAGCACCTAATTCACTTCAATACCTAAATTGAAATGATTCAATTTTTTTTCTCCTATTATATACATACATACTCACACATAGGTCATGCAATTGTGATGATTTTTTAGTTATATTGCTGTATAAATAATTATATTTAAAATATATTAGTAAATATATTTATAATATACTAATTGTTGGGAATTAAAACTTTAGATTATTATTTTACTTTTAAGTTAATACTGATGACTATAAAAATGAGTTAAAAATATTACTCATTTTGTTTGGACATGTATAACTTCTCCTATTTCTGTTTTTATAATTTAATATAGACAAAAAAAATGTAACTTAATAAAATATATTCCTATACTAATGCATATTATTAATACAACCAGTTTTAAAATATTTTAAAATACTATAATTTTGGTAATCTGATGACATAAAAACACCAATTACAACTCTAACATTACTATCGTTCCACGACGCAACGACATATTGCAAACAGAAATGCATCCCACTGAGATCGATGATGATTACAATGACGTATTAATGTGATCGTGAACAGAACTAGTTGGAAATTCTGGTTGTTACTTTCTATTACATCAGTGATAAGCATCTTATTTCCATTAAAATTAAAAAACGACCTGTAACGTTAAGTAATATTCGATAATTTAAAATTAAATAAACAACGCGTGCAAAAATTAACGTCATAGGACATTCGATGACTGTTAAGATCCGGAGAAAACAATAGATTTGCATCATAGAACATAGATCCGGTTTACCGGTCTGTTTGAGAAATAACCGTAGCTACTTTACTCGAAGAGCCTTGACGGTTTCCGGGAACACGGCCAATGGTTTGTCCACAGAAGAATGGCATTGATTGCGAGGAATCGGTTTTTTCCGTTGGAGAGTGAACGGCCTTAGATTTGTTGTTGTTTTCTTACGCCTAGTGGGGGTGAAGAAAGAAGGTGGCCGAATGCATCTTGAAAACCAAAATAGTAGGGATGGAAAAAAACATAATAAATCCAACCATTACTGTAATCCCAGGTCAGTCTATGATCATTGGAGAAAGTATATTACGACCGTCCAAGTGAAGAGACGTAAACATTAACTGTTGAACTTGCGTATTCGTCGCACCTGTTTCAGCACATTGAAAATACATTGGATACTGACAATAAGGTAATTTTGAATATACTCGTATATATTACTTAAATTATTATTTTACTTTATGTTACATTTAATTTCTATTAGTTTTTCGATTATCGTTTTTTTTTTTAATTGAACAAATTTTTATTATTTATTTTCATATTAATTTCAATTACGTTTTTGTATGATACTACCTAACCTAACCTGCATTTCAAGTATTTTGCATTGAATTTTTCAACTTTTGCCACTTATGATTGCAATACAATATAAATCAAATTATATCTTAAATATCCTAAAAACTAAATTATAAACTAGAAAATTTGTAATTTATTATTATCTATTACCATTGAAATATAAATAATTCAACAATTTTATGTTGCTTAAAGTCCGAAAAATATAATTGAATCATTTTAAGTAATTTCATAACTTATGTATTGCTTATACAAATATATTAAATTGAACTTTAACAATAAAATTATTTTATAAAACGTTATTAATTATTTAATATTTATTAAAAAAAAACTAACAAAATTGTATTTAATTAAAATTTTCTTGATTATTTATATATTTTGTTGAATATTATTTAAAAGTGAACTATAAGTTACACTCCATTTTAAAAATGTAATATAAAATGATAAATACTAATGCTAGAGTAGACGTTTATAAGTTGGAAAATTAAGTCAGTAAGTAGTGTTTATTGTTTAATAAATGGTACCTACCTAAGTGTAATTCTTATTAAGGTATATGTTTGGACGTTTGCAACAATTGTACGTTTTTATGTTATAATTATAAAAAATAACTCTATTAGATGACAAATATCAACTTTTAACTTCAGTAAGCTTATTTAGCTTTAAAGAAACTTAATTGTAGTCCAACCTAAATTCGTTGTGGTATTTCAATTTGAATAACTATGCACGTCGTAAACCATGTCAAAAAAGATTTTTTTTTTTTTTTCAGTCATAAAATATTGTCATCAAATTATTTTTATTATTTATTTTATAAACTACATAGAATCACGTTTAAATAATTGTTTTTAAATACAATCATTTCAAGTTCAAAATATCATGTCTCTCAATAGGTAATATATAGGAACGGGAATCCACCTCCGCTATTATTTCGGGTAGAAACCGTAACATTTTATCGACTAGACGTTTTTGAGTCCTTAACGTATATCTTATGCAGTATCTATGCATAGCGATTAAGGAAACATTCGCGGTGAATATCAAATATCCATGCGAACAAAATATCGAAACAAGATTAACCGGTGCAGCCACCTTCGTTTTACACACGCAACGTCGATACCACAGTTTATTTAATGACAATTATTATCACTATTATCGTCAACAATTCTATCCGTAGATACCATCATTAAAGCACACGCAGACACACACCGCAACAGCTTCGATTGCTCGGTTAAATAATCCACAACAAATATTATGCGTCGGGTTCGCTGTCTTGCCGCGAGGTCACGCGACGTGTATTCACTTTCTCCGTTCGGTCAACGCGCACACGCCAATAACCATTTACCGCCTACTCAGTTCGTGATGATCCGTTTATTCCGCTTTTGTTTTTACTTCCACGTTTGCATTATATTTATAATTTTGTTTTCTTTTACGGCTATCCTGTTGTCTATTCTCTTCGACACGATAATCGTTATTGTTGCGTTGTTACGTGGGCACGTTCCGCGTGTTGTGCGGATATACTGTGTACGCGGACATCCGGGCGTCTGGCGTGTAGGATGCGCTGGCTAACGAACTTCGGATTTCTCGAAATATTGTTTTAGGTAACGTGAAAGCAACCATTCCGTTATAGTTAACCGTTTCCGTTTTTTTTTTTTTTTTTATCAATGTTGTCGCCGCCGGTTTAATAACGTTTTTCGGTGGATCAGGGTGGGTGTAAGTACACACTTATTACTTAATTATTCGATATCACTGCAACAGATATACTATATGACTAGAATAACGGTCGTTAGACGCCGACGTTCCATTAATATCATTATTTCATTTGGTGGATCCGATCGAACGAACGTTTTAATTCAGATGAATGCTCGAGAAAAATAAAACATAAAAAGACGCGCAGTCGATTTCTTAGGAATATTACGGCTCGTGGGTAGCACGTAAAAATTCTTATTTAATTTATTCGAAATATCTCAGTAATGTGCGTCATAATACGAAATATTATATTAACGATTATTTTGTTTGAAAAATATTACGACTGCCATGTTATATTATATTTGTCGTGTTCGCTAAAAGTATATTGTTACGCAATACCGATTCCCGTTATTCAATAGCGTTAATATAATTAATTTGTTTCAGGTCGATTTGTTTTGATAATAATACCCGTCTTCGACATGTCGAACGTAGCGTTTTATTTCGTATGGAATATTATAATATTAACTGTTTCGGTAGGCACGTACCGCAGCGTTTATCGTCGCGTGATACACGTCCAATCACGTTTTTCCCGTGAAAAACGTGCCTCACGTTTATCGTTTTTCCGATTCAGACATTGTGCACACCCTCCGAACCCACCTACGGTTATAGGTCCGATCGTTGGGTCCCGCAGCAGTGGCGGGGTACGGATGGGAACGTTACAGCGATACCGATGGCCGCGAACGCGAAATTCTTTTCAGGGGTGGATGTCCTTATAAAACGTCGTCACGGTCAAGGTGAATGAGATATAAGAGCATAATGATTTTATCGTCTATTATTTTAATATCATTATGAACAGGTTAAACAACCGCGACCAAATTTCGGAATCTATGTGGAAAGTATTGATTACGTCATTTACATATGATTTTAAATGCATTCGTCGTTTTGTCGATAGTCCTTCCGTTATTCAAATATTAAACACCTGAGAACTAAACATACGTTTATATTATATAACCACTAGGAATACACTTTTTTTCGCAATCGACTATTTATTATTCTCAACTGCTGCGCCCACGACTGTGATATTAAAAAACTAATGATCGGATCCAGGTCCCGGCTGATTATTGTTTGAAACAAAAGTGAAACGATGGGGCGCTGTAGAGAACCACGCAAACTGCAGTAACGGCAATGTGCAAAAATTTAACGCGAGCGCATTGCATAATAATATATATTTTAGATTTCGCTTTTGGTGACTCACAGCATACGTGCACGCATAACACGCCGCGCGTAGGCAGTGGATGGCGCAAACGAATGACGATTGTATTCGCAAATGCCGCGGCGACGCTAAAATATTATTCCCTCGACCTCGTTCGTACGCACGGAGACGGCGGGCGATTAGTCGTTACGTGATATTATTATAATGACGTTTGACAAAAGACGCGATGGAGAAAAAAAATTAGCAAACCATTGTTTTCGCGTCCTCATCGACGCGCTCGAT
The DNA here is from genome assembly GCF_003268045.1 of Sipha flava. NCBI lineage: Eukaryota > Metazoa > Arthropoda > Insecta > Hemiptera > Aphididae > Sipha > Sipha flava. The sequence goes on from NW_020273468.1 coordinate 1,234,546, forward strand.
TATCCTACGCCTCTTCCACGGCCCTTATTTGCGTATGATTTCGTGTCGATCATTATTGAATATTTTTACTTATTTTTTTTTATTTTTTTTTTTTTCACGATGACGGTACCCGCGCGGGATCCACGTCGTCGTCGACTATCGTCTCGTCTTCTTCTGGCTGCCGATGGCATAACACAGTATATTATCGGCTCAAGGTCGTCGGTGATTCGTGGCATTGAGCAAACAGTATGCGTGTGCGTGCACGTGAGTGTGGGAACGGTGATGGTGGCAGAAAAAAATCGAATCTGTTCATTACGCGGTGGGCAGCCGAAAGTGAAAGCGTTTCGGACTCCGTCTTCGCCACAGCCGCCACGTTCGCTTTCTCTTTGTTTGACGGCACAACAATATTATAAATCATAATAATACACACATACACACGCGTACATTTAAATAGCTGTTCGCCTACTGTTGCACGTGAACGCGTGATCGGAATGAAAACGAATACGTCGGACGACGACGACGACGACGAACGACAATAAGCGTTTTATTTTTTTTAACCGTCCGTCCGTGCCCACTCGACCTGCACTTAAGACTCGCGCGTTTTCGTCCAGGAAACACAACACCGACAACGATTTAATAATAATAGTTTATCAAAACGTATCGCAATCGCGGCCGCCGACCGGAATATCATATTTTGTACTTGCCTACCTGTCGATCGTGCGCAATGTCGTTATGAAATATCTTTCGATTCAACACGTAACACGTTATATTATTCAATATTACGATCAAACACCTATATAATGATATTATATATGCGTTATATTCAACACACTGCATGTCGCTAAACCGATGGTTTTGTAATTTAGTCTATTTTATAAATTTTCACGTTTAACAATAGACACGTTCGGTCTAGTTCTGTCGTTACAAGTATTACAATATAATAATGTGCGAGAGGAATAAAAATGTTTTTCAATACACGTAGATTTTAGTTATATAGCATTATTTATTTGAATAAAAATAAAAATAATTCCCTACCACTACACTGTAAAATATACAAAGGTGTATACTGGATTTAAAATTAGTTTTTTTATTGCTCTTTAAAAATGCGTGCTGCTGTGCATTTATAAAACAAGTTTACCTCCACAGTATAGCTATTCTTTATAGTCAATACGTCTATATTCACAGCACAAGTGCCCATATTATGTTTCTACATGGGTATTAGTTTATAACAATACGATTGATTAACGAAATAATATCTCGAGTTTCAATTCATTGGCCCGGCGTCTAGCTTATGCAATTTTAATACATCAACGCGTATAGTTCAATGATGGGGAAATGTATTTACCTATATTAATTTTAGATCATAATTAAATGTAATAGTAATAATACGGCAACATTCAAAATCAATTTCAATCAATTTTTTTTTCAGTCGCATCATGAAATTTTTATTTACGGGCTCGTTTCTGTTCGTCACGTTTGTGGCGATCACGACCGCTGAAGAATGGTCATGGAGCAAAGATAAGACCCAAACCCCTACCAAACCAGCTGCGGACGTTGCTACTGACCGCGAGAGCAAATCGATAGACTCCTATTCGGATATCAACGACGATGGCAGCCAAGAGAACGGCGCTCCGGTGGCCGGCCTGTCTGCCAACGGATCGGACACGCATCCCAGACACCTCATCAGAGACAGGCTCTGCGGCTTGGGTCTCATGGAGGTAATATTATGAACAATACCGTTGTAATGACGTTATAACATGCTCATAGTGCGATCGAATATGTTGATAAAAAAAAAAAATGCATTTAAAATTGTACTCGAGAACGAGAATACAAAAAAAAAAATTTATCTATATATTTCGGGACGATCGGCGGCTCTGTGTCTCCCACGTGTTAGTAGATCGCAAACAAGAAGTACGTCCGTATTTCTCTTTCGTGACGATTAACGTGCTTGCACATTTTCCGACACGACATACTCAAGCGGGTTTGTTTTTTTTTTCCTTAGTGCGAAGACGAAGAACTAGTAGAACCGAAACGCTACATCGGGCCGCAGGATTTGATTTACGCGCAGCCCGTGTCGCTGAAACCGGTCGGCCGTCCCATCGCGGCCATACCGGTCAAGTCGACGGGATCTCAGGTGCCATCCGTGGGGTACGGTGCACCGCGTCCCGTCCCGTACCCGTCCGGTGGCTCATCATTCGGCAGCGGCGGCCCGTCATATGGCAACGGTGGCCTACCATACGGCAACGGTGGCCCACCATCGTTCGGCAACGGCCCGCCCATTCGCAACAGGCCCGGACCGATATACGGTAACCGGCCGCCACAGGTTTTCGAATCCGAAGCCGCGGAGTCGTATAGGCCCAAGCAACCGATCATCTCCGGTCCCGTACCGTCCGTCGCTCTGCCCGCCGGTGGCTTGCAGCAACACGTGCATCACCATTATCACCACGGTGACGGTGGTGTGGACGGCATCAAGGCCGCGTCCTCCGCGGTCGAACCCGGTTTCAGTCCGCTCAGCGGCCCGTTATACAGCGGTGGTGGCGGCGACGGATTGTCATCCCTGTATGGCCAAGGCAATCTGAACAGCTACGGTGGCAACTTTGAGAACTACGAGACCCCCGGCGGTCCGCTGTACAAGAAACAACTCAACTTGAAAGCACCGTCAAGTAAGTACTTCGACAGTCGTTAAACTCTTTTCGGGGAGCTCGTTGGCTACCTCGTTTCACGCCGTGTATACGTACGTTAACTATATTATGTACCGGTATAAATACGAACGCTTGTACCGCCCGTACAGATTCCTTGACCGGTCCATACGCGGGCGAGCGATACCCGTCTTACGAGACGCCTAGAGCCGATAACTACGGGTGTTACTGCGTGCCGTACGATCAGTGTTTGCCACACGAAGTGGCCCGAAAAGAGGACGGTATCGCGGGCATTGACCCGAGGAACTTGCAACACGGAAAGACCGACATCGAAGCCATCGGTCTGGATGAAGTGGTCATCACCGACGGGAACGGCACGATCGTGTCGCATCACAAAAAAACCGATGCCGACGATAAGGCCAAGGCGCGCAAACGCAGGGACGCACCACAGAGCAAACAAGACGCCGAACCGGTAAGTAGTGTTCAGGCACGCTCGAAAACGATATCATATGTTTAGTACTGAAATGTGTATGTACGTACGGGCTAAGAAAAACGCGAACATCGGATTTGTGACGGGAAGAATGTACGTTTACGTCACGGACAATGCAACGATTAAAGATCGATGATTCGGTTCGATGAGAATAAGACTTGATCTTTAATCGTCGAGCTGTTGTCGTACGTCACGCGAACTGCGCCCGCTGCAAATCTTGCGTTTCAAATTTTCCAAGCCGAACGTCATAATATTTTAATATTTTATATTATTAAGCACAAATCGTTCGTCTTCAGTATAGCGTATACACACGTATCTTCGTGTTGTCCGACTAATGCGCACGAAACGAACTCACTGACTACTATATAGAAATTATAAAACCGAATTACTCTTGTGTAGGAAAAATCAACAGCTCATTTATAACAGCCTGCGCGTACTGCAGTTGACTAAACCATACAATGTTAAAACCTATAACGTTTATAACTGAACTTTTTAGCGATACCTCGATAGACCTACAGTGGACGACTTAGCCAGCAACGGATATAACGTGGAGATACCATATGACGACGATCAGACCGATGGCGTAAGTGCAATTTAATTCATGCACGCCAAAAACTAATACACACACACGCAAACACATAAGTACGCGCAAAACCAAGTAGCACATAATGTAATACTTATAATGTCTGCAACACTCTTTGCGTCGTGGTTACTGGAGATTTGGGTGACGTTCCTACGCAGTCGTTATAATATAATTTATAGTGCCTCCTGGGGGTATATAACTTTTTTTTCTTTTATTCTTCGTTCAAATCCATTTCAATCGTATAATCCTTGACATGAATTCGTATACAGATGATTTCCCATATGACTGTCATCATTGACGATTAAAAACCTTAAGTTTGTAATTATTCATGATAAATTATCACAAATATTAAAAAAAAAATTTTATTTAAATCGGTGAAATTCAAATTTCCAGTTGCCATACGAAAAAAACTAAAACTTTTCACGCTCGACACACTGATCAGGACTTAATACGTTACACGTTAAACTAACGGGTTTACACTTACTTAAAAAAATAAAAGGAAGAAACAAGTTAAAAATCGCCAACTATACGTATCCACATTAGTAGCGGTAGACCGTAGACTCAGAAAAAAGGAAAAGAAAACGTTGAAAAAAAATACTTCCGTTCGGAAGCGTTGTGAAACGCGGAGTAAACATAAAGAATACGAAAACTCTTTTTCCTTATGCTGTCTGCGCCCGATCCGACTAAACAGCACTATCACAGTTCATAATATTTCCCTAGAATAATATAATATTTTTAAATATTTTCCACATCGGAACACTAAAACAACCATCAAATAATTACTTGACAACTTCTCCGATAATAGTCAAAATATTAATTGTCATTCAAATGAATATTAATATTATTTTGAAAATCGTTTATTTTCTAACATCTGCGTGTTTTACATTTAATTTATCTTCTAGCCTTAACTATCTCCATCTATCTGAACCAATTTCTAATGTAAAAATATTAAATGAAAACTACTTGTATTTTGACGAGGAAAATATGTAACACACGTTTATGGCCAAAAGAAAGAGTGAACGTGTCTGCCGAGCGTTATTATGCTAATATAGTATGACGTAATATGCATAATGTGCATATATACATTCTATTTTACGTTTTATTTCGTCAAATTTCACTGAAACTACTGACAAATAATTTATCACTTAATAATTGAATATGATATTAAAATCTGTCATTGATCAATAAATTTCTGAAACAACCAAAAAAAAAAAAAAAATTATTTCGTTGACAAACATAATAGATACTTTTTGAATTTTTCAAATATAAACGATAACAAAATTGGCACACTCAAATATACATTTGTTTACAATAGAAATTGAAATAATAACAATTTTCATATAATTTCATTCAAATACTTTCATTATCTAACACAATATAATATTAATGCCATCGAAGTTCAAAACGATAACGAATTTATTCATAAAATTATAATGTAATCACGTGGTATTGTGTATACGTGTAGTACTCGTCTGAAAAAAAAAAAACGATCCCGTGTTTTAATAATGACAAGCGCAGAAGAATAGGTTTGATTGGGTGGTTTGTATATGTGTTTACAGCGAAAATTCGGGGGTCTACTCGGGGGCAGTTCAGGAGGTGGCGGAGCTGTGAACGAGGACTCTGACGACACAGGGAGTTCCGGCGTTAAAGTTCGGCCCACGTTCGGAGTATCTTTTGGACTACCTTCCGGCGGCGGCGGTTCATATCCCATCAGCCCCTACGGTCCTAACCCATCGGTGAACCCGTATGGAAACTCGTTGGGGGGTGGTAACGGTCTGAACCTGGGCTTGGTCAGTGTCAACCCGTTGTTGTCGCTGCAGGTCAGCAAAGACGAGTACGGTGAAAAAATCGTTAAGCCCTGGGTGAATTTGCACGTGACGCCAAACGCAGGCCTGGTACATAAGGTTGGCGACATCGTACATAAGCTTAAGTCGCCTCACTATGGCCACGGTTACGGTTACGGCCACGAATATCCACCCTCTTACCTTCACCAGCACAACCACTACCACGTGCAACCACCGCCTCCACCACCGCCTTATCACTACAGCAGCCCTTCGTTTTACGGCTCGTCTAAACCATTTTACCACTCGAAACCACCGTCGTTCGGTGGCGGTTACGGTGGCGGTTACGCCGGAGGTTATGAAAGTGGTGGTTATGGTGGTGGTTACAACAGCGGTAGCTATGCACCCGAGTATCACTCGTACAGGGATGACGAATACGATGACCATGGTGGTTATGGAGTAGCGGGCCCTGGCGATTATTACGGTCAATCCGATGATTACGATTCCGGTGGCTCGTTCTACAGAAGCTCCAACATAACCGCCGCTGGGGGTAGTGGTAGCGGCAGTGACCGTGGTAACGGTGGAAATGATTACGACCATAATGAGCCGTCGTCATACGGCACGGGTAGTCCGAAAGTAGCTTTCCCCAACGACCGTCAGTCCACGGGGTCCGTTAGATTCGTAGGCGGCCAACGGCACAAAAGAGATGTAGACGAGGTGAGATAGTCAAAACGTAATACCAACTGGTCGCCTTCTTACTGGACACTAACACCACGGTGCGCACATAAGCGATGTTAATATATTAATACCGCATAATAATATGTTATTTACGTGTTCCAATCGTCTCGGTGGACGAAACCAAGTCAAATGGAGTGTACGAGATAAAACAAAGTTTACTTACACGTCTGAGCTTCTGTATTATATATACATTAAATACGAAGCAATGATTTTCTAAAACCGAAAACGGTTTCGGGCTTATACTTAATCATATTATAATATGTACAATCGAGCGACATCTATTTGACTTCGCTCTACACCCTGTATAACACTATAAATTATACTAATACCATTAAGCACTAGATGTTTGGAACGATTTTCACAAGACCGTCTGATTCATAATTATAGCACGACATGACAAATATAACACATTCTAGCTTTACGTAAATCTTTTTCTTCGCCCTAGACCACTTAAATGTACGTGGAGTCGGCTATATCTGTCCTTTATCTCCATTATGATTCATCTTCCCTCCCCTTCTCCTTGCTCAACTATTCTCATAGCACACTCAATTTCATCCTATATTATATATATTATTATATCCTAACTTTATGAATATATTTAGTTTATACGTTCCGTAAACGCTTTGTATTGTTCACGGATAACGTGAAAACGATTTGTTTTTGTCTTAACACAATAAACTACGTCAATAACATCACAGGTAAATCGATAACCATTAACAAAATGTGAGTGTACGATATATGTATATAACGACCGGCTAATAGGAAATACTCTGTACAAAATGGACCTTAACGTCCGAGTACAACTAACCGTACACACTCGCTTAATTCTCGTGATGCTACTTGGTTAGGAAGCGTGCTTTATTCACAGCCGAAAATCACATATACTTAACACACTATAAATATATATATATATATATTTATATACACACAAAAACAACACTGTACTAACCGTTTTAGACATACGACAATTGTCTTTGAGCAAAAATCATTTTGTAACAATAATAATAACATAATCACAATAATTTGCAATCGGAATTAAAAGGATTAACGTGAAATGTTTATGTACATGATATAGCGCCAGTCATTTTACTCGGCCAGTGGTCGTTGTGGTCCCAGGCAAGTGTGTTGCAGGCGACCACCGGTGGCACCCGGCCACTTAGGCTCGTCGTCCAACTACGTCAGCAACGGACAGTGCGGCAAAAGGAACACACATGGCATCACTGGAAGGATCAAGACACCGGCATACGTGGATGGAGACAGTGAATTCGGTAAGAATTACGAGAATATACCATGTTAACAGGGTAGGATAAACATTCAATACACGTATTCAAAACAACAAATCATTTACACGAATACCAATATACTTAAATGGATTTCTTCCTCTCGCAGGTGAATACCCTTGGCAAGTAGCTATTCTCAAGAAAGACCCTCAAGAGAGCGTATACGTTTGCGGTGGAACTCTGATTGATTCACTGCACGTGCTTACGGCCGCTCATTGCGTGAAAACGTAAGTAAAACTACAATGATCAGTTAAAAAAAAAATTTCTTGACCTATGTTCTCAATCCCATCATAGTGAAAACCCAATTTGATGTTTTGCTATTATACCATAGGTACCATGAACAAGATTTGCGCGTCCGCTTGGGCGAATGGGACGTAAACCATGACGTGGAATTCTATCCATACGTGGAAACGGACGTGGTCAGCATGGTCATACACAGGGAGTTCTACGCCGGCACGTTATATAACGACTTGGCCATACTCCGTATGGACAAACCCGTCGACTTTGCCCGCAACCCACATATTAGCCCAGCTTGCTTACCGGATGCATTCTCCGATTTTACCGGTCAACGGTGTTGGACAACCGGTTGGGGCAAGGATGCGTTCGGCGATTATGGGAAATACCAAAACATCCTTAAGGTGATTTTATTTTCGAAACCCATTTATATCCGTGGTCCTACACATCTTACACATTCAATTTAACTATGTATTTGAGTATAATTTTAAGTTAAGGACAATGAATGAACTTTCAATTACTTTTGGAAAGAAATTTATCGTGAAAGCAAATGGCTAAACTATTCTACGAATAAACCATTTATTATTTTTATTTTAATAATTCATTAATTTCATTAATATTTTATTGACATAAATTAATTCAAAATGTATTCTAAACAACAGGTTCAAATACTATGAATGAAAGTGTTACAATAAAATAAAAGAAATCCGTACAAATTACATCAAGAATAAAATAATTAACTACAGAAAAATCTATATTAAAATTATAAACTTAAATTAAACTCATTGATTTTTTGGCTAGTTTTCCATGATATTATTATTTTAGATTATAATCATCATACATAATATTATAAATAGGGTCATGATATTATTGTTGACAATTATAGAAAAATATTAATAATTTCAAATTAAAAAAATAACAGAACTTAGAAAACATGATTTACAGTTCTATAATAATAAATTAGAAAATATTCTGTTCAAACCCTGATTTTAAATTAAAACAGAGAAATGTTATTATTATTAACTGATTTCAACAATTATTTCTTTTCAATTTCACGCATCGTTTACTATAAAATATTATTATGCATAATAATATATCTTATTTGCATTTAAAATTACGTTGAAATGAAAAAAATTATATTGATTAACCAATGTTTTTTTCTTTTGAAAAATTCTCAGGAAGTGGACGTTCCGGTAATTTCTAATCGCCAATGCGAAACACAATTACAACAAACCCGTCTTGGCTATGACTTCAAGTTGCACAACGGTTTCTTGTGCGCCGGTGGTGAAGAAGGAAAAGACGCTTGCAAGGTACGTTAGAACAGACGCATGGTTTAATAATATCATAATGAATTATCGGTTGTTAAAATTATTGTGTTTTTTCGTGATGACGTTACACCGTAGAGAACTGAAATCTGATCGTTGTTAATGTCATATATGGTGAACATATACCCCCACTTTCAATTAGATGCATTTTCACAGAATTGTTCTTGTTTTTTTTTTTTTTTTTCGAAAATGAAACATTAATATATTACATAACACGCGAACACAAATATTATATAAAATTAACTTTCCGAATACCAATTGCCAACTCGTTCGAATATATATAAAATACAAATATTATTTTATTTAGTACTAAACGTGAGGTGGCTAGAAAACGTCTATCAAACTCATATTATAATATACTGCTAAAACCTCGTTGTACTTATAAAAGTTAACTCAAATTCATAATATTTAGTATCTACGTGCTTTTCAGTTTATTTTCTTCCTATGCGAACTTCGAATACATTTAACTGTTTTAAATAACGGCAGTGATAGTATTATAGAATTTTTCTAATCGGATTTATAAACTCTTAAAAAAAAAATTAATTTTCAAAAATAATTTACTATTACACTCAATTTTTCGAAAAAAGTCCAATCACTCCTTGCGTCCGGATCTCATAATAATATCTCAGTCGTAAAAACTGAATATTTTATCGTTAATTCATGTACAAATTCTAACAAGTCATCTGTAAAATAATTGGGGTAATATAATAATGTTATTCGTGTGTATACAGGGTGACGGTGGCGGTCCACTGGTATGTGAACGCGCCGGTTCGTGGCACTTGGTCGGAATCGTCAGCTGGGGAGTAGGATGCGGTCAGCCCGGCGTGCCCGGGATCTATGTTAAAGTGGCTCACTACCTCGACTGGATCAGACAAATCACTAACAAATACTAGAACGACACCTAACTTTTTTTTTATGTATAATTATTATTTATTTTAAATTTATTTTTACCGTATTTTTTCTACATATGCAAAACCTAATAAAAATATCGTACGCACGCACTACGTTTGAATACCAAAATGCGAGTGAGCGATTATATATACTTATATATATATATATATATATTAGGTATTATAATTAGTAATTATTTATTGTTTGTATGCTGAGAAATTCCAAGTATACACGCAGTGTATATGCATGCATAATCATTCAGTAAGTTTGTTTCGGACGAAATTTGTACTCAACAAGGTTGAGAAGACTGATAGGCTCTTTTAGAATACTAAATCTAAAATACTTAAATTCTCGAAAAATAGAATTCCGTTTTGTTCGAACACTTCGATACTCGTTAGTGTTTCCCTTACAATTTTTTACTATTCTCTTAGATTGTTATTAACAATGATTTTTTCCAAACATAATGTTAATATAATGTCATGACTTCAACATTTAAATCTATGTATAATTATTGTGCCACAGAGGTAGAGTAAGTAATGATATATTTTAGTACTGTATATGTGTACCCTTTTTTGCATTAAAAATCTACCAGCAATGTTATTAAGTTTGCATTTTTTAACGTATAATTATTATTATATATTATGATTGTATAAAGATAATTCATTGTACAACAAATACAAATATGTCACCCATTCCGGTATTTGTAAATAAAAAAACTGTACTTTGTTAAAAATAAGCATATATTCTTTTCTTAACATTTATTCATAATATAACCTTTATAAAATAAAAGTTGTATGATTATCTATAAATATAATAGTGAGTAAGTTTATAATAATGTTCCATTTAAATTATTATAATAGTACTATAAAAACATTTGTGTGGATCTAATAAAAATATATTTTTGTATTTTAAAATTATTTAACTGTTTTACTTTATATGATAATAAAATTTTACATCAGATTATAACATGTGAGATTTCAGTGTTGTAAACAAACCCAATTTTCGATGCTACAAACACAATTAGAAATTTGAAATTCTTCAATAAATACACTTTTCATATCGTATTATAAGTAAATACACTTGAATATGTTTTTAATGGATTTTTAAATGTATGATAGATTGCATGTTTATAATATCAAACACAATTATATATGAAACAAACGAAAACAATTGCTAAAGATAAGCATGGATTATGCTATACAATCTCTGTAATAGGTATTCACTGCCATCAGTCATTAATACGAACGATAAATTTAATTCAAAACAGCTTTTGCAATCCGTGTACCTATGTATCAAATAATATAACGGATCATAAATGCAATCTTTAACTTAAGAAAACAACTGATTTCAATAATCAAGATCATGAACTTAATAAATGTAGACACATTAACTAACCTAACCTAACAACGAAATAATTCTCTTTATTTTCGTTACCTACGCTATTATAATCATGAATTTTTATTCAAAAGTTTGTTTTCATTATTTCATTAATAAAACCCAATAAGTTTACAAAATATTAATAAAAATTATTAGATTATTTTGTTATTTTAATTCGAGGATAAAAATTAACTGGCCAAAAGCTAATGCGACAAAATATATTATCAAGTCCGCACTTCTAAAGTATTTTTTAAACGTGTATAAATATTTTATCACGATCAGTTGACGTCATTAACTGTAAATTGAAGGTTAACCTAGTCTTTCTCTTGGCTAATTGGTTCTTTCAATTCATAACAATGATACTCTTGTATAAGTATAAATAATGTCACTAACAATTATAATGAAAACCAATTTTAAATGTATTATATATATATATATTATGTAATGTATAAAAAATTATTTTTATACATAAATAATTACGTGATGCATGGGCATTAAGTAAAGAGAAAAATCGGGAAAAAAATCAAAAATTATTCGTTAACAATGACCAATATATTAACGTATTGAGGTACAATTAAAAAAAAAACACACAATAGATTAGTCGTGGTGGTAGCAGAGGCCAGATACTATGATGTTGTATAATAAATTGATTACGTTTGAAATATTACTCGTAAAATTGATTTCTTAACTCATTATAAAAACACGAATTATACCTTTTACATAAAGGAAATAAAATGAGAAAAAATTACCATTTTGGAAAATCGATGAAAATTTACTTCTGTATTTTGCTGTTGAAAATGTTATTATTATATATTTTTTCATGGGTACTTGGATCACAACGTACGCAAATCTATATTACACAAATTTAAAACATAAATTGCTATGATTTTTCAACCGAACAACGTAGGAATATACGATAATATGCAAACCACAAACCAAATGTGACACACGTCTACCGTTCACCACTATAAACGACCGCGAATATCGGTCATTATTTATACCAAACGGTCGGGGCATCGCTTAGGTCCAATTCCCGACCTTTATTCGACATCGCCTCGTGTTCAGGAGCTAAGCGTACGGCTCTGGTCAATTCCGGCCCGTAAGTGTCGGCTCGGCCCGGCTCCAGCCTCAGTGCAGACTCGAGCTCGCCCACGGCCAAATGGGCGGTGTTCAGCTCGACCAACGCTTTTCCGCGGTTGTAATAAGCCTCGGCTCGCCAAGATACGTTTGCGTCAACAGCTGGCACCATCAGCTCCAACGCCTAAACATAAATCGAACATTATTTTTCGATTACATTTTCGAATATTTGTCAAAAACTGAACGTAAAAATAAAATAATTTAAACAGTGTTTATATATTTTATTTGCCAAGACTTAAACGACGTACACTCAACAATAATAATACCTTACATTCTGGAATCTCTTTCGTATATATCGTAAAATAACATGCTTCGATGGTAAATCTAAAGCTGAAAATGTATAACATATTTGAGTTGACACATGTAATACGAATGTGATAATTAACCACCGCTTAGACATTTTTCACTAGTACTTATTTTTATTAAGATCCCAAAGCATTCCGAGTAGTTCAAGGTCAAAGACAAAAGTAAAAATATCGGGCTATTTGATCAATCGAAAATTAAATATGCTTATGTCTGTTATGTGGGCCTTGACACCTTTCGTAATAAATTTTACATCAACTTATCTTAAATTAATGATATAGAGATATTTCTTTGTATACATATCTTACTTTTTTTTTAACCTATACATCTATATGGTATGGTTAAATTAACTCGAGACGATAAATCAAATGCATGCACAAACTCGTTAATAGCTAAATAAAAAAATATTAGTATTAAAGACTTACAGTTGACGCATCTTCAAGGGCCTTGTGGTAATTTTTCATTTTAATATGTGCTTTAGATCTATTTAAATACAATATAGCCATTTTGGGACTCAGCTTTATCCCATGAGAATAAGCGGAAACGGCACCAATGTAATTAAATTCCGTCATAAATATACTGTAAAAAAAACATAATCCTGGTTATAAGCATATATCTATCCCATTATGTATGTTCCTAAATTTAAATAGTTAAATAAACATCTTTGTTTTGTTTAATAGAAAAATGTTCACTGTGCATATGAACACAATGATATCCTTAACGACTGTCAAAATATTAAATATGAGTTTTCTTACTCTCCTTTTTGCAAACACCATTCTGGATCATGTTCTTCTGGTCTTAGATCTTCTTCCACGAATCCCGAAGCCCTTCTAGCAGCTGTTTGCTTTTTTAACCACTATATCACAGAAAACCAATCGCAAACGATAATAATAGTAAACCGTTTCAATACAAAGTTAAACGTTTTAGTTTTACCTCCAATTCTTCTGCTTTAGTCGATTCTCTACTTGGAGTAGGAAAATGTCTCGGCGTGAAATTAATTTGAATGGACTTAAATTTTCTAGGAGTTGGTAATTCACTCTCGGCCAGTTCATTTTCAATCTCGTAGATTTTAATAGTTTCATTATTTGAGAATATATCATTGTTCTTATTCGTGTTTTCTTCTATAAAATATTGAAATGCAAACACATTAATTAAACTAAACATATTTCACAAACTTGAATCTCACAAACTTAATCTTATCAAGAATAATATTAAAATTATATATTTTTTATTAGTTCAAAATATACTTTTTGTATTTTCTTTGTGATTAATTATTGGTGTTGATTTCCACGTATACAATTCGTTTAGTACTTTTTTTTTCTCTTCGTCACGAATACTTTGAATAAGTTGATGCTCTTTGTTTTCGTATTTTATTTGTTCCTTAACAGCTAATCGATCTCGTTCAGATCTTGCAACTGATTGTACAATATAAAGATTTCAATATTTATATAACAAATTACACGGATATATTAATAAATTTTGAACAGTAAATTTTCTTAAATATATAAACAAAAATGATTTATCATATATGGAACCATAGAGGTTAACCATATAGTGAATAGTTCAATCGAATGACCTAATTTGTAAGATTAAAGAGATTTCTCGTAGATCGATTGTAGATTGTGTTAATAAAATATTATTGTTAATTGTAATATTAATAATTATCAATTAGTTTTTAAAATACTTCTTTACCAATTTTTTGTTGAGATTTTTTTTTGTCGTTCTTCTATTATCCAATTCAATATCTCACTTTTTAACTTTTTTTAGTTCTTCTTTTGATGTTTGTAATGTCAAATATTCCCAATGTATAATATTTTTTTTAAGAAGCTCAAATAAAACACAACCATCATTAAACATACACTTACTGCGTTCTTCATCAATTTCATCCCAAAGAACAGCTTCGAAAATATGTGATAAACAACTAATCTAATAAACATGTATAATAATATTTTTACGTAAATAATAATATATATAATTGTCCCCATTTTATTTTATTTTTATTAGGTTTATTAGGTCTTATTCAGTATAAACGTTACGCTAACAATTAAAGTTTAAACGGATTTAAATAATAAAAATAGAATATGTACATAATATTATTATCAATATCATTAAACTTACTTTTATATATTTATTAGATGTTAAAATATCCGAATTTTTTTGAGACACGTATGGAATTTGAATTTGTAAAAATACTTTACACTCGATTTGCCACCAAGAAATATCTTTCTCTTTCAATACAATCGGCATGATTTTGAATTAAATTAAAGCGTATTGATTTTCATTAAGAACATACAGCTAAACAAACACAATTCTTTGATGAATAGTAGTACTATAATACTATAACTATTGTTTGTTACCATGGTATTACCGTAATGAATGCAGTAATATAGCTTATAGGTTGACGCCTGATGCATCATATAAAAGAAGGAACACATATAAAAATTACAACATTTTATCACGTTGTTTGGATAATAATTATTATTTCACACATCTTATTATGCTGTTATAATTAGTTTTTTATTCAAAATAAAAAAACACAATGTTTCTTTACAGCAAATAACCTGATTATTTTAACAGAAATTACTAAATTCCATTGGCGTAACCATTTATTTCCAAACGGTTGGTCCAATCAAAATCATGTATTTTACATTTTTCATCATCATATAGGTATTCTATCAAAATAAATTCGAAAAATTCCAATTTAGTTTTTTTAATAATATACAGGCCCATTGAACTTCAATAATATTGGATGTTATAAATTATTGACTATTCTACTAAAAGTACACCATTTGAATCAGTATTGTTAAATTCATTAAAATTCTAATCGTATTATAATAAATAATTTAAATGAAACATAAAAAGTAATTCGATACTATTCAATATGAAATAATTTAAGATTCAAAGTCCACTCCCTTTAGTACGCCACTTTCTAATGCACAAGTATGATACCGCCTTATAACCTAAGATGGTTTAGTTATAGAATTTAACTGTTCACGCCTAATTTAAAGTTATTATTTTAAATAAAAATGTAATTAATTAATTAAAAATAAAAATAAAATTCTCAAATATTTATTTATATGATTTATATTATTTATACAAATTATGTACACCATGAGCAACATAATATAAAATATGAACATAAATTCAACACCAACATCATCATAAAAATAAATAGCAAGAAAATAATAAAGTAAAAAAATGTATTTCTTATATTTAAAAAGGTATTATTATTTTACATTAAAGCACCGTAGACATTTGCATTTATTTTACATCTAACTGTGGTAATTTATAATTTTCTAAAATATCAAAATAAATACTGAATAAATGTTAATCATTTGATATACCAATACAATTAATATATTATAAATATATTTTACACTTAATTTCTGACGATTGTCCTAAAACGTGATAATATTTATTTCACTTATTTTGAGCACGTGACTACGGTTGTCATTGGCCACCACTAGAACACGTGTAAGATATCGCCTTGTGTTTTGCATTCACGTGATACCATTACTGTCGTATCCCACCATGAGTAATATGATACACTTTTATAAGTTAACATAATTTTTTGTAAGGTAAACCTACATTTCTGGAATAGCCCAGGAGCGGAAAATACATTTTCATATCAACAAATTATATTCGTATTAGAAAATGTATAAACAACGCCTTATTCTAGACTTGGTGGACAATTTAATTGCTTATGTGAAAAAAATTTAATATATTTTATGGCAAATTTCATATCATCGAGATCAGCTTAGAAAAAAATGTTATAACTATTTGGCAATAAATAATCACAAAATTACAATATTATTAGATAATAGATACTACTAATGTTTAAACTAAAAATCGGTAATAAATTACAGTTTATTTTACAAGCATTATACAACATTTATCATTCAGTAAGATATTTAGTCTAATCAATGTATAAAAAATGTATGAATTAAAAAAAATAAATGATCTACTCGTATGTAGTAAAACAAATTAATAAGCTAGTTAATTCCATAAATGATAATACTGTTATAATATTAAATAATAACATTCATATGCATTAAGTTTTAAAATATATTAACTTTTGATATGACTACATAGACTGTTATTTAATCGTTTCGAAGTAATTCACAATTAAACTTGCACGTGTTTAAGAATATAATTTCAACTTAATTTAACGTTTTTATTTATTTATTGTAAATGGGTAAAGCTGGTCTTAACTTAAAAAAATATCAAATGTATAAGTTAAAAGTAAAAAAAGAGCAATATTAAGAAAGAAAACAAATGATAATTATTTATGACGTTGACAATAACAATAAATAAATAAATTTGCTTTTTTTATTATTCCGCAAAACCAAATTCCGACATTAGTACTTATGGGGTTAACAAATCAACAGCATATTTTGCAGTTCCGGGCGCTAATGTTACTCCATATCCTCCGTGACCGTAATTGTGAACAATCTAAACAAATAAATAATTTACCCATATAATTATTATAAGTTAATGAATCATATAATGTTTAAACTTCACGGTTGTTTATCAAAAATGAAATAAAAAATAATCAATTTTGAAATAAATGTGCTTTATGCTTACTACAGTGTTATTTATTTGTTCCATTTCTATTCGAATTTTGTTTCGATAAGGCCTAAGACCGACCCAAATTTCATAGTCCATTTTCAGCGCGTTTTTTAATGACGGTATCAGATTAACACATTTTTCCAGTATTTCCTCTGTATTGCGTTCATTCACACTTTCTTCATAACTGCCAAAGTGTCTACATCCGCCAAGTACAACAGTTCCGTCATCTTTTGACGGAATAATGTATGTGTCGGAATCGTAATAATAAAAATTTTTTATCCACGGAGCCTTAACCTACAACATAATTACTGTATTAATTCTATATAATTATTAAATCATATTAGATAAATTAAAAATAATTTAAATATATGTGTATGTATATATGTATATATATACTTCCGGAAAACCTGTATATTTATTGTATAAATTTACTATTTTTTTAATTGCCTGAATTTCATAATTTCATAACTAGTCAATACTATAATACTAAACGTTGTACAGTAAAATAATTTTACCCGAATAACTTGTCCTCGAATAGGTATCACATTTACATCGCTACATAACTGTTTTGCTTCAAACCCGGTACAGTTAAAAATAACATCATATTCTCCGTAGAGTTCTTCGAGTGATTCAATTCTTCGTTTAATAATAATCCCACCACTATCACTAATCCTAAAAACATTCCGATCGTGATTAACTTTATATTAGAATAATGTTTTTCCGAATTAAATATTATTTATTATATTAATATGAATATTCGATTTTTGTAATAAACACCAAAGACCTGAAATCCCTTAAATGCCCTTTATATTTATATCTGTATGTGTGTGGGTGTGCGTTTTTATATGTATCGCATAATACATACACTCGACACTCGCGTAATCAAGACTACTTTGTATTTAATTAAATACAACCAATCTCAATGTCTGAATTATCTCCACTCAGCTGTATTATTAAACGATTTTACATTATGTAAAAACGCAATCCTGTTACTATTTACTAGGTACCTTAAAATAGCTAAAATAATTCAACTTAAAAATCTATATAAATAATAAAATATGCAATGAAATTAATATACGCATAAAATATTACGATGAAAACTATATATTAATTTATACTTGTCGCAAACGCACTTTTTTAAAGCCCATGGTAAAAACCGTTTACATTCAATAACCATTGATGTATAAAAAATTCCATATTTGGTTAAGACATTATTATCAGGTGAGTAATGCGCTTGAAGTTCTTCATGGGTAGCATCCCTATAGTCCGATATACAATTTTCCAAGTAATGATTCTAAAAACCATAAACACTGATATTTATACAAGTTTTAATATACTCATATTCATTATACATAAAATAAATTCATTTATATTCGAGCATAGTCTTATAGATACTTTATATTTTAATAATCATATAATTATATAACTATATAATTAAGTAATCTGGTTGATAAATGATGATATAATCTAACTATAAATCTAACTCATCTATATAATGTGTGATCGTATCAATCAATCAATAAATAATAATTATATTTTACTTTGACAAACTCGGGGCCTCTTGAAGAAAACATGAAGCCAGATACTTCATTTATGCCACACCGTTCATCCTTCTTATTTAATAAGTTTTTGTAAAAACTATATGAGTCGTTAACCCACTGCCTAAAAAAAAAAATTCCAACAGACTAATTGATTTATCAATCAGATAGCTTACAATAAAATAAACAAAATATATTTAAAATAATGAAATATCATAAAATTATTAATAATATGCAACATTTTCATTTAAAATTCAAATACCATTCGCTCACTCAATCATTCACTGATCAACGTACAGCCAGAACTACCATACCGATTTGTTTGAAATATTGAAAGAACGTAATTATTATTATTTATAGATAAAATAAAAAATGATTTTTCAAAAATTGCATTTTTAGGGTTAAACCCTTTTGGAATGTATATATTTTTCAGTTTTTAGTTACCCTGGAAGTATTTTATTTTTTTTAATTAGTTAATTTTAATAAGAACCAGTTGAGATATATGTAAATGAATATAGTAAAAATAAATAAATATAATTTGGATATATGGTGCTATTCTTTTTTATGGCTTTAGCTTTTTTCAACTTATTTAATTTTTCATTCAAATAATAATTGCTCATATCTAAAATAATACAATACCTTCCGAGCGAGGGCAACTAAGCTATTATTTACTTATACAATAAAAAACCTAAAAATATTACACTGTCGAGTTAATGGTATTTTTTTTCTTCTATTAACAATAGATATAACATATAGTATAACACAAATATTTAAACTTCAATAATTATGATAGCGAGTAACACCGAACGGGAAAAAATACTTGGAGCAAGCCCTGTTTCACGTGGTTACCGATCTCTTAATCAGGGGTGTATATAGACTTACTTCTAGGGGGGGGGGGCGACTCAAATTATTTCTTTAATTTAGGCTCAAAATGTACAAGTAAAATTTTTGTTAATATTTAAATCAGGTGAATCCTTAATATTTGTGGTTTTTTTTTTTTTTAAACTAATGCCGGATGCACTTAGAATCGACATTTGTGTAGTTCTTTTTTAACACCTGTCTGTGTTTTGAAAGTTACGCTTGTTTTTTATTTAATTTTTCACTAAGTATGGACACTAAGTATCGTTATAAAATGATCCACATTAAAAAAAATTGAAGTGTGTACCTCCCATATGATCGATTCCTTAAATACGGGTTCAGAGGTGCGATCGCTCCCTTTTCCCCTCTGAAATACGCCCCTGCTCTAAATGCAATTGAACTTACTGCGACACTTCGCGGTTGGGACCAAAAATGTACGAATCCGGTCGCAACAGTCCGGCGGCTCCGTCGCTGAGTGTCTCTCCGTTGAACTTGTGCGCGATCACGGCCACGTTTGCGTCCGGAAATCTCCTTTGCACCTCCAGCGCCAAGTTCAATCCGACAACACCAGCTCCGACCACGGCCACCCTCTTACGACGCTCCGATGTCATCGCCATCCGTCGTGGTGCCTTATTGATAATGTTGTTGGACGAGTAAGAAGATTATGAAATATGAATTTATATTATGTTTGATGAAAACTCACGCACTGCAGTATTAACACGTCGTACTTGTACCGTTGTATTTTATCAAGAAATAATTACAATGTCGTCTACCCGTCGAATAAAAAAAATAAAAATAAAAAAAATGTTTAATAAACTATATGATTTATACGTTGTTCTAACCGCACACACTTATTTACAGTAATTGATTGTGATTAACAATATCAAACTAACAGTCTAATAATGATCTCGTCTATCAGAAATATTAAAGTACAATTATACGCATACAGCGATTATAACACTCATATTTTGCGTAATTATAACAATAATAATAGTGTTATAATTTATGTTTACGTTCCTAAGTTAAGAATAATATAATAATTCTTATGATATTCACAGATTAAATAATCACATTATATCATTAAGTACTATTAAGTACTAGTGGCGCAATCAGAGTAGACTTGAGGAACTAAGCCCCCCTCCCTATTGAGATTTAAGTCACCTCAAATTATAACAGTTAATTATATCCAGCTAAATTGTAATTGATGTTTATTTTATTTATACAATTCTCTAACGAAGTAACATAAGAAAATATTTGGAAATATTTAGTAAAAATGATTTTAAAAAGTACTTAATATTGTACAGTTTTGCCATAAACATTTAAAATTATTATGAATGTCAAGACGTCAACCGTGTCCATGTGTTACATTTCATATTTGAATTGAACCTGTAATTTATAATGATATGACGTGTTGTCCTCGGGTACATTCATAAACTACACGGAAGTTGGTGATGAACTTCACCTCGATTAATGGAAAAATCTTCATTCTCAAACTTGGAAATTTTTAGCATCGCAATATATATATAACTAATATGTACTATAAAAAAATAATTAACCAAATTTGCCAATATTGAAAGAAAAATCAGTTTAAAACTGTAAAATATTTGTTATTTGTTTGTACTCATTAAAAAATATATTTTCGCCCATTACATAGGTAATTTATAAATGTTTGTAATTATATTCCTTATATACCGCATAGTATCAGTATTTGTTATACATTGACTTATCGAGCGACAAATTTTCTAACTTTTATCTATTGTAAATACATAAACAGTTCTAAAAATCTTTAAGCCCTTTGAAGCGGTGCGCTTCTGATAAAGCGTGATTCGATCAAACTTTCATGGTATTTTCGTTTAGCGTTGTTTGACATTTCATCATGGAAAGACTTATCCTGACACAGCGTCTACAAATTGTTCAACTATATTGCGAAAATCAACGTTCTACGAGAATTATTTTTCGTAAGCTTAGAGAAATGTATGGTCCACATAATCGACCTACCGAACGCACAGTTTCACAGTACAATTGTGAAATTTGAAACCCAATTTTCATTGTTGGATAACATACGACCAAATAGGCCTCATCCACCACGCAGCGAAGAAGGTGGTAGAGTATGCGATGACTGAGATGAATCAATTCGACGCCGTTCTCAATAGCTTGGCTTGTCGTATGCAACACATTGACGTATTTTACACGCGGACCTTGGTTCATAAGCATAAAAATTCAACTCGTGCAAGCCGGCTGCCCTTCCGAGTCGTCACCATTTTAGTGTATGGACTCTTAAAAAGTTTGAAGAAGATCCACTGTTTTCGAACAAAATTTTGTTCAGCGATAAGGCCTATTTTTGACCTAATGACAATAAGTTTCGGATGAAGTGCAACCAGGAAAATGTTTTCCTTTGAAGACATGTAAAGTCCAAAGTTTGCATAACCAACAAGACTACGATAAATGTATGGAAGACAACATCACAAACTTCATTAGTCAAATTTCAATCGAAATACTTGAACGTATCATTGAAAATTGGATTTTGAATGAACCTTGTCAACCAAAGTTTATAATATTTAAAAAATAAATGTAAATAATAGTTTTTTCTATAAAAATAAACATAACCTAATAAAATCGATTTTATTATTTTTTTTACTTTTGAAAAAAATGCCTCTAAATAAATCAACTTTTATAATAAGTAGGTATATTCTTATTCTTAAAAGTATGGACTAAAACTATAAAATAATTTCGGGCCGGTGAGTAATTACTACGGTGTCTGTTGTAATAGTGTTTGTAGTCTTCCGTGGTATTTACAATGCGGTAAAATAAACATTTTGAAAGTACGTCAGAGAAAAAATTAAGTGTGGCGACCCTGTATAATATACTGTTCAGTATTTATCATAGAGTAACGGTCTATCTATATTACTCTATTTACCCAACAAATGATCAAACAAAGTTATTATCACGGAGTGCCGGATTGGGCGATTCGTGATTGTGTGAATCAATATTTCAAATTCGTTCGTTCGGTTTTATAAAAAAATTTGTTTCGTTTTACTACGCTACTGATCCAGGGACAAATAATCACCGGCTTTATAATTTGCCAATCATCAAATCGTCTGATTAACGACTTACCACAACAATGGCCGACCAAAACATCTTGGACAAATCCATGAGAAGTGTTTTCGGTACGTTTTGAACTATTGTTATTAATTTGCATATGAGGGCCATACGCTCTTACTTGTTTACTAATTCTTCACATTTACACAGTGGGAAACATCCCTTACGAGGCCACTGAAGAAAAACTAAAAGACATTTTCAATGAAGTAGGACCTGTCATATCATTCAAGTACATTTAGTGTATAATGTATTTACTTATCGTGACTAATGATTTTCAACCAATCTCTTTTTGTAGATTGGTGTATGACAGAGAAACAGGAAAACCTAAAGGTTATGGCTTCTGTGAGTACAAAGATCAAGAGACTGCACTCAGTGCTATGCGTAATCTCAACGGATATGAAATTGGTGGACGAACTCTACGCGTTGACAATGCATGTACAGAAAAGTCTAGACTCGAAATGCAATGTAACTAATATATTATAAATATAAATAATTATATATTGAACAATTTTATATCTACTTACATATCTTAGCTTTAATGGTGGGAATGCCCACTTCGGAAAATCAGTATGGTGAAGCTGTAAGTGCCGAAAAAGCACCAGAAGCTATAAGCACTGCTGTTGCATCTTTACCGCCTGAGCAAATGTATGAACTTATGAAACAAATGAAAACATGCATTCAGGTAGATATATCAAATATTTAGTCATTATTATATATTATTAAAAATATTTGAATAAATATTTAATATCATTAACTTTTTACTATATATTGTAGAATAACCCAACTGAAGCTCGAAACATGTTACTGCAGAATCCTCAACTTGGATATGCATTATTACAAGCACAAATCATTATGAAAATAGTAGATCCACAAGTTGCTGCTGTAAGACAACAAAAAATATTGCATAAATAAACTAGAAATAAGAGTCTTTGATTATTGTGTCAAACTTCCCTTAATATATCACAAGATTAATTTTTAATATAATTTATAAATTTGTGAAATTACTTGACAGAGTATGTTACAAGCTACAAATCAAGTTCCAACTACAACAGTTTCCAATCCTGTTGCTACAACCACAACAGTCATTAACCCAATGACTCAAATTCCTGCCAACGATAGTAATACATGGGTACAAGCAAATCCTATAGTTACTCCAATAGTCCAACCTCAAGGTAAAACATTTATTTTTTTTATTTTATAATAAATAAATTACTAAGCAATTTTTATTTTCAATACTTTAGTCGAAGATATGGATTTGCGGCAAATCAACCATGTGCGTGTTATGGACCAAGATTTAAGGCAGGCTCCAATACAAATCCCAATTCCTCAACCATTATCGTCAGTTCCAGTTGAACCTTCTATTCCACAGCAATTACCGTATAAATTACATTTAAATATAATCTTTTATTAATGTTGTTTATTGAAATATGATTTTCATAGGGCATCGAGAGATCCTCGTGCACCAGTAGCAATGGACTCAGATATTCGAACTTTCACTATTAGAGATCCAAGAGCTAGCAGCAATAATGTAGCAGCATCATTGTCAACAACAACAGTAACAGTTGCAACAACAGCAACTCCACCTCAGATACCTCCTCCAGCAGTTCAGCAGCCTGCTAGACCACAAGCTGTTCAACAAACGGCTAAACCCAGCTCTTCTGATACTGAAAAGGTACTATGTCAATCTGTTTAACGAAAAATAATTTCATTAAGAACAGAAATTATTAAATTTAATAAATTATATATTTTAGGCAGCATTAATAATGCAAGTGTTGCAATTAACTGAAGAACAAATTGCAAAATTGCCTTCAGAACAGCGACAAAGTATACTCGTTTTGAAAGAACAAATAGCCAAGTCTGCTCAAAGATAATAAAAAAGGCTCAACAGACTTATTATAGATAGTTATTTATCTTTTAAACATAAGTCTATAGTTAAAACTTAATTTTTATCCTTATTATATTTTATTTATGAACTATATGAATAATTATTCATTTTTCAACCTGTCAATTATGAATTAGTTAAAAAACATAAATCTCTTTTTATATTTTTCACTTCCATTATACACAGAATATATTCAAAATTTCTCAATTAACTTTATAATTGTTGTCAGATAGAAATGCCTAATACCATTGATTATACATTTTTTATAATACTTTATAATATATATATTATTACACATTTTTTTTCTTATAACTTTACCTTAACAATAACTTCTGAGTAATTCTCTTACAAATATTTTTTATTGTTAATTTTTATGATACTATAAATTAAAAGCATTAACATAATTCTTATTTAGTCAAACTTAATTCATTTTGAAAATATTATTATTTTATACAGAAAATTCACAGCTGGTGAATCTATTCCATGGTAATATTGAACAAACTTGGAAATGTTAATTTGATTATCAAAAATAATTTAGTTGTCAATCAAAAGAAAAATATTTATTTTATTAGAAACTAAAAACATAATACATAAATTATTACATATTTTATACAAATAGACAAGCCTTAAGAATTTAAGGCATTGATTATTGTTTTTTATTTTTTTTTTCCGGATTTTCGATTTTAATCTTTTCTTGGGCATCATCATCTAATGTCTCTGGTATTTTTTCTTGTGCTTCATCTGGTTTTTTAACAAATTCATGGAACATCACATCACCAGTCATAAGTCCTTCTTCCACTTTGATCAACTAAAAACAATAAAACATATTTATAGTATAAGCATAAATTATTAAAATCTGTCATCATTATTATAATTTACCTGCAATGTTAGTCTTGGACCTAGTTCACTTAATCGTATGGAGGATTGAGTTCCTACTATGTTACCTCGGCTTACTAATTTTTGAGGAACAATAACATTGGAACTTGGATTTTCTTCAACCTCACTATCAGATAAAAGTTCTGGTCTACATATTGAAATAAAAATATTTAACATTATAAATAAATCAAACATACACGCACCCATATCTACAATATGTAATAAATATTTACTTTAATAAAAATTCATCAATATCATTGAAATTTGATAAATCGGGTACTTTACTCTGAACAATTTTTTTCACGCCTTTTGACAGGCCCACTGGAACGGTTTTAATAGCATAATGTCTAAATTCTATCATTTTTGTTTCAGGATTATAATTCATTAGAACACATCTTTTAATATCATTCAAATTTACCTATTACACAAAGAAAAAATTATTTAGGTATTATAAAAGGTAAACAGTAGAATTTGTAATCAATAACTGAATTAACAATATTATTTTTTGTACTTTCATATTATGAGTCATATTTGCATGAACTCAGAGGGATAGCAAAAATAATATTAGGCTATATCCTTAAATGTAGTATCATAGTATAAACTATATTACATAGTTATAAGTTTTAATAAAACCTGACAATTTTAATGCCTTTAATTATTATTGCATTTCCCAGTAAATAGAGATGTTTTAAATCTTACATTAAAAAAAATTGTTTTCAATACAATTAATTTTATCATTAATTTTTGTTCGGAAATAACAGCTAAAAATACAATAATTATACTAAAACAAAAAAATATCAAATTAATTTCATAATGCTAATATATCTACGTTAATATTTTTAAATTATAAATTAATTTTCAGTGCATTCCAAACCAGCCTACACCACTAAGGTAAGTATTATAGAAATTAAAAATCCAATGTAAATAAATAATTTACTAACCAATCACATTATGCTCTTTTCTAATAGAATTATTTACCCAAATTTTAACTTAAAATTTGTTATTGGAACCTTATAAACCAATATTTCAGGTAAACAATAATCAAAATCTTATTGACAAATTCTACTGTTATGACTTCATAAGATATATAATATAGTAATTTTTATTACTTTTGTGATATTAATGGTGGGAAACATGTTTTGAAACATGGTAGCCATTAAGCTAATATGCAATCCTTCACCAGTAAAATTATTCATAACAATTAAAGGAGCGTGACGGAACAATTTTGGATTGACCATTTGCTTTCGTAGAGATGACACAACATCTTTACTAAGTGCATAATTGTGTAGTTTAAATGTCATCGTTGGACCTTGAGGTAATCTAGCGATTCGAAAGTTAATCCCAGTCTCTGAACTAGTGAACACACACAAATGTGACACATGCATAGGACCAGCCAGGGCTACAAAATCTTTAATTGTATTTTTTTTGTACACCTATAATGATAAAAAATCTTACAATATACTATAAAAATCAACATATTTACAAATTATTTGATTATTTTTAAGTTAATTTGGGTATTACTTGCAATGAAGAGGCAGTAAATGGTTCCATTACTTTCCGAAAATCCTTAACCAACTGCAAAAGACTTTTACCAATTTGACCTCTATGAATAACAAAAGAATGTGGAGCTCTTTTCAATTCTTCAGGTTCTTCATAAACAGTTTTTTTCAATTTCTTTAACCGTTTCTATACACAAAAAAAAAAAAAATATATATAAGAAACATTAAATGTTTAATACCAAAAACTATAGCAGTTAGAAATAATTCAATAAAGCATTCCTGGCACACTAATATTTACAATATTTTTGTTGGAAATCTAATTACTTTAATGTTATGAAAACATAAAAAAAAAAATTAGCAGAACATTTTAATTTTGAAGTTATGACACTTAGAAATGTACATGGTTATGATCAGAATATGTACCATCAGTACTTAAATGTTTTATACAATTTTTTCTAAAAGAATTACTCTAAATAAAAAAAAAAAAACACAAAAATAGTAACATAAAATAATTTTTTCATCTTTAAAATTATAAGTGGAAAAACTTGGGGATATAATAATTGATTAACCATGTAAATATATTTTATGTAGTAAATATGTTACTATATGCATCATTGGCTTTGTAGCCCAGCACTGTTAAATTAGATAACTTTGAAACTAAGAACAACCGTTGAACTTCTAGTATTAACTAGTTTTAAACTCTATAGGAGAAAATTTAAAAATATAGAAAAAATTAAAGTACCGTTGTAAACATACAATAGACTCGAACAATTCTTTATTACATAAAGTTATGTTCAGATGATTAAGTCAAGAATACTTAAAAAAAAAAAAACAATAACAAACTCAGTTTGCAGAACACTGAAACTGACAAGCGCGGTAAAGCTGATCTAGGATTTTAACATGTAAATTCTGTGAAGTTATAAAGTATACAACTAACTAGTACTACTTACGTTTTTCTTCACAGTAGATTTTCTTTTCGAACCCATAGCGTTATATTACAATCACTCAATAATCACATAAAACAATGATACAAGCCAATCCTTAGTTCACAACTATCAGAAGCTCATTAGTGTTCTATAAAATATCTTAATATTCTATCAGCTAAAAAGGCACATGAGAATATTCTATCGCTTTTAATAACACACGTGTTTTGAAAACTGATAAGATTCATTGAGAAGGTCCGGCAATAATATTATTATTACCATTGCGGTAACGGTGGTATGCTGTCGACGGTATAATGCAGTGCGACTAATGTGCAACTACGTATTGAAGATAGGTACGTGAATCATGTACGGCTAACGAATTTCCTGCGATAAGACCGCCGCATTCACTATCAACGTGAATGTTAATAGCGGGAAAACATGCCATTCGAGTTGGAACGTTATCACTCGCCACGCGACAAAGCGTATTATTATTTTTACTTTAATTTTTCTTCTACCGGTTAAAACCATGTGGCCAGTGCTGCAAAAACCGGGTGTGCAGAGTGTGCCGCGCACACGGGCCTCAAAGCTTACATACATTTGGGGGGGGGGGGGAGCATAGTCCCAGCCTGAGATAAACTTCACTTTACAAACACACAATTATTTAATAATAAAATTTTTTTTTTTTTTTAATTCACGTAAGGTTAATATAATATTTTAGAATAATATAATATTTATTTAACAACGAGTCCATTGAGTATTTGAGTAAGCACACAACATACGTACCTAAACTACTTAAATAAATTTACTACATAATTATGGAATGAAGTATAATATACAACAGTTATAGGTATTTAGCTTGATATATATATATACATATATCATACACTAACTGATGTGAAACGTGTTTTAAAACTTAAAAAAATTGATACTTAAATTGACTAAAATCCTAGGAAGGGGCCAAATATAATTGCCGCACACGGACCTCCTATTTTGTAGTTGCGGCACTGCATGTGACACATTAACGATTTCGTAGGTATGTAAATACGCTTTTTAGATCCCGAACAAAATAGGTATTAATGATTCTGTTTTTTTTTTTTTTTTTTATGCCATCAAACGAAATTTACTAACTTATATAGTGTGATTGGACCGAAATTAGCGTTAATTGATAACTTAAATTTAACTTAAAATTTCTTAGGTCCATCTCTGGATCTAACTTAAATTTAACTTAGACCCAGAGGTGGAACAAGGAATATTTACGCCCGGGGAAAATGTTAAAATTACGCCCTGTCATAGACATTCAAATACTTTTCTCGATAATTTTTCCAATAACTAATATACAATCATATTTATTGTGTTTTAACCT
Organism: Sipha flava; assembly: GCF_003268045.1. NCBI lineage: Eukaryota > Metazoa > Arthropoda > Insecta > Hemiptera > Aphididae > Sipha > Sipha flava. The sequence continues at coordinate 1,263,910 of NW_020273468.1, forward strand.
AATAACAGTATTTAACAAAGTTAAAAATATCAAATTAGTTGTTAATAATTACAAAAATTATGCCATCTAAAATTTTGCGCCAGGGGTTTAACCCCGTCGTCCACCATCTAGTTCTGCCCTTGCTTAGACCTGTGGTAATATTCTAATATTTCATTATTTTATGTATGCTCTTTATACACAGTTGACGATATTATTCAAATTAACAGGATTCGTCATCGCTCATTATAACACTAAATTACCATGTATATTGGTATTTTACATATTATATTTTCGATCTAATAACGACTGTAATTATCTTGTTACAATACTTCAAACTTAATACATTTATGATAAAATAAAATAATAATTTTACTGATCCCAGGTATGTAATCAACTATAGTACAAAATAAACAATAATCAATTCAAATGGCTGTTAAAATAAAATACATATAGTTAAAATAAATTAAATATATCATATAATATAGTATGTACAATGAAAATAAACTTTATAATAATTAAAGTCAACTGTTATTATTATTGGCTAGCTTTTATTCTATCTAAAAGTTGTTCGCACGTCTTTTTAGCGTCCCCGAGCAACATATTAGTATTTTGTTTGTAGAAAATCGGATTTTCAACCGCTGCGTACCCAAAGCCCAAGGACCGCTTCATGACGATTACCTAAAGGGAAATAATTATTAGTACACGAAAGACTTATCTTTACCTCAAAACATTTAGTCCATTTTAACTTTACCTGACTTGCGTTCCAGACTTTCAACACCGGCATTCCGGCAATCACCGAATTAGGATCATCTTCAGCGCCAGAGTTTACTATGTCGTTAGCGCCGACCACCAACACTAAATCGGTTTTATTAAAATCGTCATTTATTTCATCCATTTCCAACATATCTTCGTACGGTATTCCGGCTTCGGCCAGTAAAACGTTTAGTTGCCCAGGCATGCGACCTGAAATCAAATTCATTTTGGATGAATTTCGTGAGAAAAAATTTTACAATTCGTAAAAAATAAATTTCTTTATTGCGCTATAGATAAGTACCTGCCACGGGATGAATTCCAAAACGAACATTTTTTCCGCTTTTTTTTAAAATTGAAACCATTTCAGCAATTGGGTATTGTGCTTTAGCAACACATAGACCATAACCTATAAAATATATTATTAGTAGATATGTATAATAGGAAATTTTACTGAATAATTTTAAAAATGGAAATTCTTTACACAAAATAATTTAAAAGTAATAAATTACCGTTATGGATGTTATTATATTAAATTTAAAATTTGACCAGTGATTTAAACATCTTTTTTCCGTTTGAAAAAAAAATTCACAATTTATTTATATAATTATACGTAAGTATTTGTATATAAAGCATTTTTAAATAAGTCTAAATAGAAAAAAAGAACAATTTTCAGTTTATTTTTATCTCACCTGGTGTTATAATAATATTTTTTGAGTTAATCATGAGATCTGCTACTTGTTCAACATTTGTTTCTGTGTGTGTGCCGGTTATTACATCTTTTCCACTGGATTTAACCGGTTTGTTGCCAAATCCACCAAGTATTACACTAGTCAATGACCGATTCATTGCCTAAACCATCCAACGAATATTGTCTAAATTTGACCTCTCCATAAAACATTCTTATTATTTTAATAAATTGTATATTGTAGTTATTTAATCCATGTTATTAGAAATAAATAAAATATATTATAAAACAACTGAATACTAACTTTACACATGATATAAGATAATATAGCACCGGATGATCCAATCAGAGCTCCGACAATTGTCATCAAATTATTATTCAACATGAATCCTTCAGCACACAATGCCCATCCTGAATAACTATTTAATACTGTGATAACAACTGGCATATCGGCACCTAAACAATTTTTATTCCTCAATTTAAATCATTATTATAGAATAAAATTAATTATAAGACGTATATCTGTTATTCGATTATAAAATGTTATTTGTAGATTATTTTTCACTGCTCATTCAACGAATCATTTTTAATAATTCGGCTTAAAGACTAAACAACTGAAAGCTAAATAGTTACCTCCAATAGATGACGTTAGTGACAATCCTAATGCTGCTGAAAAGGCAGTAGCAGATGACAATGACGCTAAACCACCAAACAGAGATGGGTCAATATAAAAATATGCCATAGATGCCAAGTTTCCGACAAGAAGGCCAGCATTAATTGCATGTCTTCCAGGAAGCAATAGCGGTGCTGAACTCAAAACGCCTTGTAGTTTTCCATATGCGATCAATGATCCACTAAATGTTATACCACCAATTGATGTACCTAAGAATAATGCAGTTTTTATAACGTTTGCAGTGGGATCGGTAGCAAATGTTGAAAAATCGTTCATGTATGTTGCTAAACATGTTAATACTGCGGCTAAACCAACGAGACTAAAATTCAATTAATACAATTAATATACCTACATAGAATATAATCATTAACATTATGAAATGTAGAGATACCTGTGAAATCCAGCTACGAGCTGGGGCAAATCGGTAATTTGAATTCTTTTTGCTATGCTCGTACCAATTGCACCTCCGAGAGCAGTACAAGTTATCATTTGAGTTAAAACTTCAGTGGATGGTGCAATATAACCAAGAGTTGAAATAATACCACCACTAACTCCAATCTATAAACATTTGTAAGAAAAAGGTTTTAAAAATTAAAAAAAAAATCATAAAAAATTATATTCTAAAATACTAACTATTCCGAGATTATTTCCGAAGCGTGCTGTTTTCTGTGAACTTAAAGAAGCAATGGCACCAATACAGCACAGAGACGATCCTAGTGCTGCAAAATTATGTATTTCTGATAAACCATTGATGACACCCCAAGAATAACCACCAAAGAATACAGAAGCCGGTATCAAGTATAATGCGTTGTATTCTGGTGGATCACCAGGCCTACATATATAAAACATTTCGTTTCTTATAAATTATCATATTTATTTAAAAATTCTAATAATATATTATAAGTATATGTATATATATATATATATATATATATATATATATATATATATGTAACTTTGCCGTCTACGAATTAATTTATACTTTGTGTTTTTAATTAAACACGTAAATAAAAGATTAAATAATTGCATTGTTATACCTTTTAAACATTTGTAACATACGCCGAGTCACTACAAATCCACCAAATACGTTAACAAACGATAAAAGTGCAGCTGAAGCAGCTAATCCCTGAGAATCATTTTAAAGTTATATTTTTTTAAGTAATATATAAAAAAGTGCTATTTCAATATTACCTGTACTGCGTTTGATGGGTAATATGATCCACCCATTAACAATAAACCCCCAACAGCTGTAATTCCTGATACAGCGTTGGTCACAGACATTAATGGCGAATGCAACGCTGGAGTTACGTCTAAAATAGAAAGTATTTTTAAATGTCATGACAATATAAAATTAAAAAACACTAAAAAAAAGGATAAATTATGGTCCTACTTACCCCAAACTGTATAATAACCTGCAATGCTAGCCAAAGAAAACGTAGATGCCATCATAGAAAAATGATGATTTGGAGAAACTGCACCAAATATTAATAAGCTACCAAGACCCGTAGAAATCGCCAGTGAATCTTTCATATGTTTACTGAAATGATTGACGGCCACAGTTTCTTCTTTTTTTACAATTTCTTTATTCGTTTTTGGTACTTCAACTTTTTTAGGAGGTGGTGGTGGCCACATTAATTCTCCAGATTTCAAAATAATACTTCCTCGAACAACTTCGTCTTCTAAATTTATCCAAAACTTTTTGTCGCTTCCTATAGTTAGCAGAAATTTTGAAATGTTATTTGAATACAAGGAAGAACTTTGAGATGGAAGCTTAGAAGGCAAGTCTGTTAATCCAATGTGTACGACGTCTTTATAAGTGTAAATTTCACCAACACGAGTGGTTTCAATATTTCCTCCTGCTTCAGCAGCTAGGTCAACTACAACACTACCAGGTTTCATGCTTTCAATGTGGTCCTGTAAGCCATCTAAATATTTAGCGACTGCGAAAATTTAACATTAATCCAATAAAATAGGTGTTAAAAATGGTACTTTTAAAATCAAAATTGGCGCCGGTTTTCCAGGAATCAATGCTGTTGTTATAACTATGTCTACGTCTTTCAATTGTTTAGAAAATAACTCCATTTCAGCTTCAATAAATTCTTTCGACATTTCTTTGCTGTATCCGCTGGAAGTTGTTCCTTCTTCCTAAAAAAGCAACGAAAAACATCAACTAACTAACAATAGAGAAAGTAAAATTATACAATTTACCTCAATAGAAACTGTCAAAAATTGAGCTCCTAAGGATTCAACTTGTTCCTTGACAGCAGATCGTGTATCAAATGCTCGAACTATGGCACCCATATTTTTAGCCTGTGCAATAGCGGCTAAACCAGCAACACCTCCACCAATCACAAATACTTTAGCCGGTGGTAATTTACCGGCAGCTGTTATCTGGCCTAAAATGTTACGTTTGATATAACAAATCTTTTGAGTGATTAATATTTTATTTCTTTATGTTATTAACCAGCAAAAAATCTCGGATAATAATTCGCAGCTTCAATGACCGCTCTGTAACCAGACACGTTCGACATTGAACTTAATGCATCAAACACTTGTGCTCTAGATATTCTAGGTATACAGTCCATTGCTAAAAACAAATTCGCATTATGTCTTAATAAATATTTTATAATTATTTTACTTCTATCATATACCAAAAGCACTCATATGTTTTTCCGCCAGTTTTTTTATCAAATCTTGATTACTCGCTGGATATAAGAATGATACCAATGTGGAACCATTTTTAAACAGAGGCACTTCATTTGGTACAGGGTGTCTGACCTTGAGTATAACATCTGAAAAATTTGAATCCGGTGTTTAAAATTTATAGTTATTAAAATATGTATAAGAAAGTACGTTTAAAGTCAATTTAAATGCTAATATAGTTAAATACAAATTATTATGCATAATCGTGACTTGTATTAATTTTTGTGTGTACACTATTATTATTCTTTACAAAATTATGTACAAAACCAATGAATTCTCTCTGCTCACTTGACATTCAAAATATTTACATTATAAAATATGATATTTTTGATCTGGCGAATAAAAGAAAGCATGACCTTACACTTTTCCTACTGTACTTAACAAATATTGACTGATGCTTACCTTTACGTACATATATTACAACGTATTCACGCATACATATACATATAATATTGTATAATTATATATGTCTGCTTAGAATTTAAATTCTGTAAAATGATTGACAAACATTGACTCTGATTTTAAAATAAATAACTACCAATTAAATATTAATTACTTCAAAGTACAATTCAAGTCATTAAGTTAAATTAGTTCACTGTAAAATTGTAGAGCATTTATTTTTGTTTTCGTTTATGTCTTGATATTTATTGCATTTTTATAGTTATATATTTTGCATGCACAAATTAATATTTTAAGCAATATAGGTGCTTAAAAATATTTAATTTATTTAGTAATGAATTCTTAATCCTTATCCTTTAATGGTCCAAGTCCCAACAAAATAGTATGGCGTACATCTAACATTTAATTGTTTGTATTCTAAACTCGGAAATGGGTGGAACTAATCATATAGTTTATATTTGTTACATTATTGTTATTGCTTACCTATATAGTAATTATCTCTGTTATCTGTTATCTATATACGCTTGACGCATATTGTGCGTGTACTTCGATATGTATTATAGTAATTTGTATATTTTTTACATATTAACATTATTTGCACTACCGACAAAATTTAGATAACCTTTTTTTATATAAGTCTTGAGTCTACGAACTTAAGCTAAGTGTATCTTTTTATGACACAACAAGCAGTTGTATATCTAGCACATCAAATATCAATACAATATAATTAATATTGAATAGGTAGGTACGGTATATTATGATATAACTACGTCATCACTCATTAAATTATGTATTATAATAACATTAATTATTATACTTTCTGACATACTACTGTTCAACTAATATTGATTTAGCTGGACTGCCTAGAAATATCAATTAACCATAGAAATTAAAGTGTTTGATACCTATATTAGAAAAAGAAAATACCATTACAATCTTCTAACTTCTAAAAAAAAAGGTTAAAATACATTTTTAATTTTTACCGATTTAAATATGAAATAACTTAACGAATGCGATTATAATATTCGTTCTTATACATTTAGTACTTAATGTTAGTAGTAAAAATCTATCAATTTCTATTTTTTTTTCTTTTTTATTATTTTTGATAATTTAAAAACTTACTGAAATAATAATTAATACAAATAAATTATACCTTATCATATATTAATAATTATATATGATAATTTATAATTACAAGGTTTAAATAATTATGAGTGTCAATATCTAAAAATTATTTTAGTATTTTCAATATACTTTTTAAATCAAAATACAATAAACTAAGTTGATAAAAACTTTTACTTATTAATTGTCTCAAGTATTTTATATGTCTTCAAATTAATTATGTAGGTATCTAATATTTCCTATTTTAAAGTTTAAATTATTTAATAATAATATCATTATAAGAGTTCTCAATCAAGGTCAAGGCGTGAATGTTAAATCGTAAAATAGATTACAACTTTTTTTTATATTTAAAATGAATTGAAAAAGTGTTCTATACCTTTTGATATCATAAATAAACGTGCTATTCGTAAAAATATTTAGATAGGTCAAATTATATTTTATTAATCAATTGAAATAAGTACAAAAAAAAAAAAAAATCTTTCACCAAAAAATTAAAGAATCGCTTAAGTTAAAAATTAAATGACCGTTTTTACAAAAAATGTTTCGTCTAATCACAAATAAAAATAACGTTGAATAAGTTAGGTAGTATTAGTAATTTAAAAAAAAGGTAGGTTAAGTAGCAAAAATACATGGTACATGAAACATTTTTATGTTCCTTTAAGAAGTATTGAAATTTTTCAATTAGAAAATATAACGCCCAGTATCCAGCGGTGACAGGAATTGAAAAAAAAAATGATTAATTATTATTAATGGTACTGAAAATAATAATAAAACCATTCGTAACGTGTATCACTAACACTGTTAATATCGCTTTATCGATATTAACCTCTCAAGGACTATATGCGCGTGTTTCATTGATGACTTACGAATAACAACCTGTTGAGTCGAGTCGTTAAGTATTCAAGTACAATAGTAAGGAATCCGAGAAAACGTCTACCTACGTACGTATAAGTGTACACAACAAACCCGATGCGAATGCGTTTTCCTTCGAAACGATTTCGGCTCCAGCGGTCTCGTAATCCCGATTTCTGAATTTAGCTCCAGTTCCCGCATCGTATTCCACTCGTACATTCCAGCCGTGTTTCTTTAAAACCTCCACGGAACTTGGCACCAGAGCAACTCTATAAATAAACAATAATTCGATGTAACACAATTCGATCACGACGACGGTGACGATAATCATAATTGTTATCGTCCGTTTTTACACCTCCTCTCGTTGGACCACGTCTCTTTGGGGACACCGATTTTAAGCTCGGTGTACGGCACTCTTGGCTCGGACGACTCGCACGACTTGCCGGGGACAGCCGACTCGAACCTGCGGGGAGCGCACTTCAAACCCGACCGGAGCGCGCGGTCGCGCGACGCTAGCCGGAACATCGCGCGCAACTACGACGGTATTACAGTACGTGGGTCGCCCTCGCGTCTACGTGTACGCGTGCAGCACGTGTGATCGTGGGCGCGGCAGTGACGAGGGGTGCCGCCGCGTCGGTGCGTCTTCACCGTCGAAACCGTACAACAGCGGTCGGGGCTTCGTTTAACATGACATTTCGCACGTTGCCGTTCGTGTTCGAGCCCCAACCGTCTTCCGACCGCGTCCGCGACCCGTTCGGCAACAGTTAATAACGCGTATGTGTGTACCGTACGGTTCGTATTGTACGGCCGACGTTGTCCCGTAAAACGTCCAGGCACACGCACCCGCACGATTGAACCTACCCGTTGTCCGGCCCGCGACGGCGAACGCGTTGGCTTTACCGTTACGCGGCCGCGCGCATCGTGTTTTATACCGTCGCTGCGGCAGCGGCGGCGTGTTGTCAATGATCTTTCCCCCCCGCCGCCCCCCCCCCCCCCCCACTCGCCTACCGCGTTACGCGTACGGGTAACGTAAGAGCTTCTCGTCGCACGAGTTGCGCTCCCGATGAATACCGATGATTCTCAATTGCACGCAGCCAATGTCTTTTTGTAACGGAGAACGATCATGGTGTGTGTGTGTAGTATGAATTAAACTGTTTATACTATCGGACACAAACAAAAACAAACAGCTCTGCTCTTTGCCCGGATCGTATAACAACGAAACAGTACATTTTTCATTTATATATGTTGTACATACAGTTTACCGTGCAACAGCTCCTCGCCGTCTTCTTTTCGACTCTCGACGCGCGATAGCTGATCGTTTTTGTTGGTGTTTCACAACAGAACGATCAACAAAAAACGTCGCCACGTAGACGTTTTATTCTGTCACAGCGCCAGGATCTGTTCTCTGTAAGGACCGGGCGGAGATGAACAAACCCGAGCTGTATAAAAACCACTTTTAATATATTTAATCCAACCGGGATAAATAATCATATGGCCATGTGTTTATAAAACTGTTTATGTTTCAAATAGAATACATACACTCGTATGTACAACGCTGGCGGGAGGTTTTGCGGGGTCCGGGGAAAATTTTTTCACGGGGTCCTAGGATTTTTTTCTCGTGAAGCCAAAAAAACTTTTCTTCGATTACTCGTATGACATATTTTTTCTAATTTACATAACTTATGTAAAAACATTTTCTTTTAGTATGGATGTTTTATTTCATCATCAAAACGTCAACAATTTTATTATTATTGTTTAATTTATAATTATTATTATACTATTTAATATGAAATTACTGACGCATTCGTTGATTCAAGGGCGTATTTGAAAGAGGGGGGGGCATCCACCCCCATGGTTCGTATTTTTTTTTTTGAATATAATACATTGATTTATTTAAAAAATGTAACGTGTAAATAATTAAGAATATAAATTATTAGTCATTATAATATGTTATCATTATAACAGGAACATGAGATGTAGGTAATGAATTGTAAATTATTTTTAAATATGTATTGAAGAAAAATTAGTTTCCCTCCCCCCATGGCCTCAACACAAATACGTCCTTGCGTTGATTTAATTTCCATATGTCCACCACAAGTTCTATGTAGTTCATTCATAGATTACATTTTGACAACTACATGGAAGGGCAGTTCCCTATGGAAATTTGGTCCCAAATAATCAATGGAAATATAACTGAAAGGACTGCAAATGGAACTGAAAAATTTCACCAAGGATTTAACTCTGAATTGTACACTTCAAATTCATCTGTATTTATGGTTATTGATATTACACGAAATATTATTCATACCCATACAGCAATATGTATAAACCAGTACCTTAAGGAAGTGCAAAATATTGACCGTCTAATTGAAAAACAAAAACTAGTTAGTAAATATACGCGCCCGCATGGAAGGCCAAAGAGGCCATTGCCTCTACTTTGAATTTTTGATTCAAAACTATTGTTAATTTAATACCACGCATATTAATTATAACATAATTTTATTGAGATCCATTTATGAAATTTAGTTAAATGTATTATGTTTTTAGATAGGTACCTAATCTAATAATCTAAAATCTTTAATCTTGAACATATTTATTAGTTTACAATGTTTACACATGACTGTATATTGTTTAAAACTATAAACTCTCCCGAATACCGATTTTTATGGTACTTTATTTTCATCTATTTTTAGATAGGTACGCGTTGTTTTAGCCCTTAGAATATTAATCTTGCCCCAGGTGGGATTTTATTCTGCGGGCGCGCTTGTTAGTAAATACAAAGTAGTAATATTTTTGATTTCTAATCAAATTGTATTTATTTTTAGGAACACTTGTTCAATATTCGGAAAGAATTTTGAATGGACAGAGAATGAAATTTTTAAAAACCATGAGTAATCGAACAGCCAATTAAACTTTGAAAATGTTACATTCTACATTTTTAAATTTTTTTATAAATTAATATTTTAAATTGTTGAACATTTATTTTTATTTTAATAAATAATAATTAGGATCTAAATCATAAGTGTGCTATTTTTGGATACAACAATTTTAAAAATCATGCTATTAACCTGCCAACCAAACAAGCTAACCAACCAAAATTGTGTGGTTTTACTTTGAATCATCATCCTAAGATATACAAAATAATAGAAGTTTTAAAATGTTTCAAACATATACACAGAGCTGCATTAAGGGGAGGGGACACAGGCTACAACTGCCCCGGTCGCTGGTTTTTTGGGGGGCACTAACATTTTGTGAACGGAAATTTGCTCACTTGAGAATTATTGAACTTTTAAAATTATTTTGAAATTATTATTTTTTTTTTGTTTTTCATAATAGTATCATAAATTAATGCTTATTATGTTGTTTGAATTTAAACAATTATGAACTAATGTATTTATAGTAATATAGCTATCAGCGATTCAGAATATTATTAATATACCTAATATTAGTTCCCAAATTTATTGTGATAATGTCAATAAACATAAGTTATTTATAATAAAACGGCGTATTATGTTATTGCATGCGGCGTGCGGTGGCATGCCTACTACACAAAAATAGCATTGATTTTAGAATATCTAAGAGGTTCATGAAGATCTATCTCCTATATTTTCCGTCGGTAAGCCCCTTACAGAAGCGCCAATTTTTTTTTGCGCCGGGGTGCAAAATGTCTAAATGCGAAAAAAACGAAAAAAACAAATTATGTAAACAAAAAAATTTAAGAATAAAACTTAAAACAAATAATACAGTATGATTATGTTAAAAGTTTGAATTTTCATAATTAGACACACAAAATTTAATTTACATTGTTATTATTATTATTATATTGAATAGGTACGTATAACATGTGAATGAATAATTATTATACAAGTATATGGACAAGATTTAATTAAAAATTGGATTAGATTATTTACAAATCACAAAACAAACAATTTTTAACCACACCAATTACGTTGTCAGTCCTAAGTCTGAACAAAGTGAGATAAAAATTTGTATTTGTTATACATTTTATTCGTGTATTAACTTACGTAGACAAACCCAAGGGTGATTTTTACTTGCTATATCTCGTGTGGGAACTTGCATTTGCCCAAAACAGTATATCACGAATAAACAATATAGATAAAAGTAGGTAAGTATCTTACATAAACAAATAGAAATTATAAATACCTGTGTTTATGCATAGGTACCAGGGCCGGCAAGAACTTCTGAGAGCCCCGGGCCTCTTTCCTTTGCAATTGTTTGGCCAAGACGCACCAAGACCACTTGTATATGCTTTGATACAACAAAAACATTGTATACAAGGCCGAAACGACGTGCCTTCTTAGATGTACGGGCCCTAGGGCTCTAGCTCTCTCTACCTCACCCTCTCGACGTCGCTGGTAGGTACCTAGTACCGTAAAACAAGTTTGTGAGTAAAAATATTACGTATTATTATTTGAAATAATGAAATATTTTGAATCGTTATTAAGTCTTAACAGGCGCAGATGCAGGGGGAGGGTCATGGGGGTCATGACCCCCCAGAAAAACATCAAGATTAGATCCTTCGTGTTTATTTAAAAATCAAAATATACATAAAATGCGTTTTTAATTTTTTTTCAATTAGATTTTTTCTTGCAATAAAAACGTTATACAATATATTATATTTATATACATTTAAACTACATCACCACTTGCTCATAAAATCATAATTTCCATCCAACTTCTAAGAATATTAATAGTGATTATAAACTTACTGATAGACTATAATATTGTTGGCGTAATAATATAAATATAATAGTAGATCTGCGGAAATGTTTGAGTGTTCGACTTTTGACGGAAAGATAACTTATCTAAATAGATAAAATTACTGTCAATCCGTTGGCTGGTACCTACCAAATTAGTTCCCGAGATCCAACCCCACGTGTCGAATTGGTTCTCGCCTGAAAGAGGTATTTTATTAGGTATAGCCGAATTGATTTCCGTTTAACTACGTACATTTTCCTTCTCAATTTTATAGACTTAGGACTGTCAACTTTAAAGTAGACTTGGTTATTATGCATGAATGTATGTTAAAAAAAAAAATTATAAAAATATACAATTTTAAATCGTTAATTTGGAAGTCAACTAGTCATCACTTAGGAGTACGAAATATAAATAATAAAATATAATAAATACATTTTAAAACTACTGATTTGCAAATTTGCTTATAACATTTATATGTCCCATAACAATAAATAATATACCTATATTATTTTGATTGAAGACTCAGTCCATACTTAATGAAAAATTAGATAAAACACAACCGAAACTTTCAAAACACAGATAGGTATTAAAAAAAAAAAAAAACCACAAATATTAAGGATTCACCTGATATAAATATTACCAAAAATTTTATTTGTAAATGTTGAACCTGAATTAAAGAAAAAATTTGAGTCACCCCTCTAGAAGTAAGTTTAAATACGCCCCTGTTCAACTCCCCCCCCCCAAATAAAATCCTGGATCCACCACTTCGTATGATATACATAATCATAAGCGCTACACAATCAACAATTATTACAATATAATTTAAGTAAAGAATAAATAAATATAAAAGAAAAATAAATCAATAAAAATAGTTAAAATTGGTAAATAAAATAAACAACTATATAAATACACTTTATTAATGATTATGTCAGGTAACTTTTGGTTCATAATTCGACGTTAAGTTTGCTTATATTAATATAATTAATTAATTATACCAGTTTATAATTTTAATAATGTTTTATAAAGTAAGCGAGGTATCTACGTACATAGTTCCTAATTTTATTTTCGAAGATCTAAAAATAAAACATAAAGTTTTTCATATTATGTTACTCTTCTATTTATGTTTATATTAATTTTTCAAAAAGAATTCTATCGTTTTATACGCACGGAGTTTTTTATAACCACATAAAATTACGTAAAAATATATAGTAAACTAATTTAAATTGTTCCTTGTTGGAACTTATTTACTTTTAACACAATAATACTAATTCATTAATAATTATTATAAGAACTGATTTAATAAGAAATTAGGACTTTGATCATAATGAATCTTTCAATAATCAATGACTAATGAGAATGAACGGAAACAATTTCAATGCAATTCAATTCAATGTCGATATTGAACCACTTTTTCAAACTAAGTATATTAAGACAAGGCCTTTTGTTCTGAAGAGGGGTAATACATTTTTATTTACATATTCTATTGAAAAACAGTCAAAAATCCATATACTTAGTAAAATTTAATACAAATTACTTTTAAATCAACATGACTGTATATTAATAGTAAGTATGTCTTATTTTAATCTAAAAAATAATTACCTACTGCAACAGGCGTGCGCACAGGGTGTGCCTCGGCGCACCATGTGACCCGTGGTTTATTTACGACTTTTATTCATTAGGGGACTTAGTTTAAATTTTAAGCTACAAGTAGTAAAAATTAGATAAAATAAATTAGGATCTCCATTAAAAATGACAAAATACTAACCTAAATTTATTATTTTATTTAGGAGAGAGGGTTAGGTGAGATTTGGTAAGACTCGTATAAAGGAAAGTGGCCAAATTTTCTTCATGGCACACTCCATACAAAATCCTGCGCACGCCTATGTCTGCTGCAAAAGATAGATATAATATTTGTTTGTTTCCATTTTTAATAAGTTTCATTATAAAATATTGACATCTCAATTATTCCTGTTAAAAATAAAAACTATTTATTCAGTGTTTGTTATGTCTCAGTGAAACAGTCTCACCAATAGTTGTCATCTTTGTATCTTCTCTTATGGTATTTTAATATGGAATTATATTATATAAATGACCAAACATTAAGTTCGTTTTATAAAAATATTACAATTATTAAAAGAGAGACATATAATAAAATAAAATATATAAATTGTATCAAGAGTTTCACAATATCAGTACATTATATAATTTTAATAGTTTTTGATGAAGTTACAATAAGTAATATATATCTTATTTCCAGATAAATTATTTATTTTGTATATTGTGCTGTGATCATAAACACAGAATAATTAACTATACAGTGTATCAAAATATAACTTTTTATTTATTATACATGTGACTAATTTTTGTTTTTATATAATTATCTTTTATAAGGACAAAATTAGATCAATAAATGTACTATCAATGTATAAATAATCAGTGGCGTAGGAAGGGTATGGCGAACTGTGACAAGGGTACGAATTGCAAAAGGATTCTAAATAATACAAAAATCATATTTTTATTCAACCCGTAACACAAAATTTTTCTATTATAACTTTTGAAATGTGTATAATTTGTTTAATTTTACACATGACATATGAATTCAATAATAAAATTATAAGAACAAAGAAATTCTCATAGGAAATTTCATATGAAGAAATTATCAATAAATTTGCCAGTCTTAACATGAGAAAAGCAAATTTTTAAACTTTAAAATGTATATGATATTGATAACTAATAAGTATAAATTGTATTCTTAAAAAAAAAGTAGTAAAATTAAAGGTTAAAAAAATATCATCACATCAAATTTTAAATTAGTAAAAAAGTTTTTTTTTACTAAGATTAGCAAGAGAGCTAGCAAGTTTTCCTACACCACTGAAGATAATGAGGTAAAAATGTAATTGTTTTCTTTTACTATAATCATGTGGTATTTGATATTTCAAAAATTAAACCATGTACATATATCTTGAAATAATTATAATTTGATATTATCATAGCTATAATTCAAATGCCTACTTAATATAAAACACATCAATTAAAAAATATAAAACAGAAAATTATATATTCAGTAAAAAAATCAAAATTATAATAAATGGCATAAAATCTAAAACTTACAGCATTATAGCTAAAATAAAATAAAAATAAATATCAGTAAATGAGCTTTTTTACAGATATAGTTACTAAATAAGGCTTCAATATAAGTACCCTCAAGAACTATTTTTATTTCAAAAAAATTACTAAAATCCCAAGGCCTTTGTGTACTTTTTGAGTGGCATTTTAAAATAACTTAATTTCTATAGTTCTTTATTCAGACTTGGAAATAACAACAACAAAAAAGACCTAGATTGTAAAATATATTATTTGGATGGGTCACTTGAGTAGAAACGACAGTAAAACAATTTTGAACAAATTGGTCAAATCAATACTAGCATCAAAATATAATATTTAATGTGCACATTATAAAAAAAAAAAAAAAAAAATTGGGAATTAATTAAAAACAAAAATGTCATTGTTATACTTTTATCTTCTATATTCATTTTTTAATTTAAAATTTTGATGCATATTTAACTCGGTTTTTACAGAAAAAAGTTTATTGTCAAATTAAAATATTTCTCACTTTGTTAAAATTTAAGTCACATATCCCTAAAGTATAATTTTTCCATTATGAAAGTTACTAATTCCCATAGATAAGGAGCCAATATTTAGAATTTAATTATGGTTATTCAAACATCTATGACCTTAAGAATGTAAGTTAATTGTTTACATGAATCTGAATATTATTTAATATTTAATAATTAATTGACATTTTAAAATAAAAATAAAAGGAATAACATCAAAAAAATACAAAATGTATATAACATGAAATTAAGTGTATTACATATATTTCAGTGTTTGTATAAACATAAATATTATGTATTAATTTAATACTTTCTTAAGGACACAATGATATTATCGATACAATGCACGGTAAATTCAGGCGTGATTAATAAGTACCTCAAAATGTTAACAAAAATACTTCTATACCATAACATTATGCAGTCCTTGTTATGGCACATAATACTCTCACTCTTTCTCAAAACATGATACATTAATTCATTTTCATACTTAAACATTAATACAGTTGTGTTAAAAGTTCTAAAAACACAATTAATTAAAGTTTAAAGTGTTTAAAGTATCATGTTCTCAGTTTGATATAATTTGACGTGGAAGAAAACAACAAAATAATATTTTTAATTCCATAACTCTAAGAGTAAAAACATCAAAAGTATCAACATATAATTACAAAATTTGTATAGAGAGAAAATTACTTGGCCTCCTACATATCCTCAATCTCCAAAAAAATAAATATATATATATATATACATAGACTGTACCGATAACACCGAAATTGTTCATGCATTAACAAGCAATGTGACTTAACTTAAATTAACATAACTTAAGATAAGATTTTGTAAAAAATAGAGTAATTTCAATTAAAATTCCTAAAAAATTATTAGGCACTGGTCAATGCAAGTGATTTTACTTTAGCTGGATTTAAACTTTTTTGTTGGTTGTTCGTCTACAACATCCAAAGCTGATGATTCAATAGCTATTCCTAAGACATAATATTAACAATTACAACTCAAGTATTTAATATACTATATAAGTAATTTATATAAATTAAAATATAATTAAACTTACGTGATAAAAATTCATGTAATTTCTTCGGTACACATGCTTTTGCTTGTTCTAGTTGTTCTGCAGTACTTGAACCTGTATTGAGACCTATATATAAAAAATATGAATTGGTAATATTGAATTATATAATAATTTATATATTAAATACCCAATGAAAGATTCATGCTTTTTAATAAATCCATATCTTCTACAATTTCATAACTGTTACTAAATCCAAACAAGTATTCTTTCCTGAAATCAAAAATAGTAAATATTAAATATATATTACAGCTTACAATTATTTTAATAATTTACTTGTCTTGAGAAATACTGCAATCGATTACGGTACCAGGATCAGCTTTAATAGCAATGAATGGCAAACTAAGAACTGATGCAGAAGAAGGCTGGCCATGTATCTGTTCATATTTTTTATTTTTTTCAACAAGTTGCTTGAAAGTAACTTGCTGTAAATATATAAAACATAAGTTACTACTCAGATATAAGAAATAAGTAAAAAATAATTATAAATTATTATATAAAATTTAATCTGAATAATGATATTATTTATTCAAATTAATATGTACCTGAACAATTAATTCTTCCAAAATTGCTTGTTTTTCATTGAGCCGAGCCATTATATCTTCTCGCTCTTGGCTTAATGTAGATGGCTCTTGAAATGAAGTCACTGGCAGTCCTATCCATTTGATTTCTTTCTTTTCTTTTGATATAATATTCATGGCCATTAAGACATTCAAAGCATCATATACTCGTCTTCTAACATTTTTTTGATCATACTAAAAAATAAAAAATAATGATATACAATTTGTAAAAGTAGTAACACATTTTAACCAAAATTTTAACACAGAAATCATTTATTTTTCAACTTACTTGTTCAGCATTACTACCCTCTGGATATTCAGCAACAAGTTCATCAGCTACTTCATTATAAGTTGTAACCATTTTACTGCGTACTTTTTCGCATACACGCATGGCAAAATGTCGTAGTCCTTTCCCAGGTTTTTCATTTCGTCTTCGTTTACTAAAAAAAATTAAAAAATATAATACTTATTTAATTTTTATCACAAATTTTTATGAATTAAATTATTGTTTAAAATGAACATTCATTATTAGTATAATATATGTATAAGTACAAACAAGTGTACATACATATTCTATATAAATAATGAATTAGAAAGCATGTTATATAGACATATATTTAAATTTATAAACGTGTTATTTCACAAAATTACACTAATTTAAATTAGTAAAATAATAGAAACGGATTTGCTCTATAATAGAATAACCTTAATAATTTAGTATTTAATTTTAATGAGTGCTAAGAATTAATAAAAAAGTTTAAAAAATTATTTATGATAAACTTTGTACTAAAAAACCATCAATTGTTATGATCAATGATCAGTAATATTAATTTATAATAATCAATTTATTATAAATATTATCAAAATTAATATTTTTAGAAATTTTGATTGAAACTATAAAATTTCATAAAAAAAAAAAAAAAAACCATAATTAAATTATTAAAAATACATAACAATATAATGTATAATATGAATTTTTTCTTTAAGTCTTAAGTCTTGAAAATATAATACTTCCAAATTATATACAGTTGAAATAGCATTATTTTAAAAACAATAATATTTATCAAGATAAATCTTAAACATTTTTTTTAAAAATTATACTTAAGTATTAACTGTAAAACATGGTATTTTTTAAATAAATTTAAATTATAAGGAGTAAAACTAATCACATTTTATAGCTTTTAGAACTATTATTTCTGATTCAAAAAAAAAAAAATCTTTTAAAACTAAAGTTTATTTTTTATTATATCTGAACTCTTCAAAGTATCACGAAAAAAAATGTTCAGTTTTTAGAGAGATTTTGTGAAATTTATTGGGAACTCCTAAATATTCTAAATTTATCTATTGAATTATGTAATTCCTTTAAACTGATTTTATTATCAAATTACAAATATATATATATATTGTAGAGTGCAACCCTTATTTTCTTCGATTTGGCATGATAACCCACTAAGTTATATTTTAGGGTATATTAATAAACTATAAATTGGCTTTAAAAGTCGACTCCTTTTAATTTAAATCTATAAATATTAGTGTTTATAAATTCATCTGATTACATTTGTACTTTCAATAGTGTTTTTGTTTACCTACTGAAATTCATCATTTCATAAAATAAAAGAAAAAATGTTGGAAATACTTTGGTTAATATTATTAGGCACAAAGAAAAAGAAAAAAATTTTCAAAAATAAATAAGAATCAAATGAAATTCAAAATTGTTAAACTAAGTAAATTTAAAAATATTTAATATTTAACTAATAATTTAATCGATATTTATTAAAAACAGCATAATTTAAATTAACCCTCAGTAATATACACATGAAATTACATAATAGTTTTAGAAATTAATTTCCATAATTGATTTAGTATGAAAAATAATACTGTAGGTATGTAATTAATAAAAACAAATAGTATTATAATTGAACTGAAGTTTGTCAAATTAATTAGTTCAAATTATTAAACCATTAATTATTCAAATTACTTATTTCATCTCAAATAGAAAATTGTGTTATTTTATAGTTAATAAGATAGATATTACAATAATACATTATGCAACATAGTTAAAATTAATTCTTAGAAGATAAATGATCAAATAAACATTTGTTACACACAATGAAAATATAATTTTTTTTTTAAATGCAATAAAAAACTAATTAATTTAAATATAAATTAATAAAGAATAAATTATTTTGAAAATTGTATTATTTTAAAAATTAACTAAATATATAATACATATTTTATTACTTAGATTATATTATACAAATATACTTGATATACTTTTAAGGTAAAGGTACTCAATAAATCATTAAAAATTTATGAAAACCAACGTTTAATTAATAAAGGAATAAGGGGCATAGATTAATACAGATTTGTAAGTTTCTGACTTAGTCCATCATTAATACAATTCTTAAACTATTAGAAATTAAATGACTTACTGAAATGCAATAAATCAATCATATGAAATATATTTATGGATTAGTTAAATCATTAAATAATACTGGACCTTCGAATTTTATGAGAATATTTTCATATTTTTATAATATTAATTGAAATAAGACAAGAACATACAGGTTAAATGTATTCTTTAATTATATTAAAAATAAAAAAAATTTAAATAAGTAATTAACCTAAGTCATTGATATATCAATTAATATGTAATAACTAATATAAAAATATTTATATCTATAACCTATCTTTAACCTATACCCCATGATTCATGTCGTTCATGTATAAAAACAAAAAAAATTGAATTATTGTAAATTAAAGATATATCTCAGAATACTTTGTACAAATTAGTATTTTTGGGGTAAAATGTTAATTAAGAGCATAAATTGAATCTACTGCCATCACTAAAAATGTTATATAATAGGTATCTTTATAGCAAGAATAAACGAGGTAAAATAATAAATGATATTCTTTACGCTAATCTAATTTTTCATGGTAAAATGTATACATAATTTAAGTAAAAAGTAGAAATGGTATAATTCATAAAGTGACTTTAAAAGTATCAATATGAAATCCCATGCTGAAGTATATATTATTTACCTATATTGATATAAAATACTTTTAGAAGTCATAATAAAAACTATATGATTTTATATGTAAAATACTTTTTAATACATTAGTTCTTAAAAGGATGAATGACAGAAAAATAGGTTATCAATAAACATAAAATCAAATAAATTGGAGTGAATGTAAATTTCAAAGTTTTTCCTTCAGAAATATTTAAGGCATAATACAAATTTCAAAATGTTTAGATAATTTCTAAAAAATCTTAAGAGTTCATAATTCTATTGAAAACTCGAGGAATATCGAATTTTTATTTATTTTAAGTCGTAATTGAGGATATCTATAATGCACGCCATGCAAACCAAACCATACAAGTGTAAGGCTTTTGAACCGTTTGTGGCATGAGAGCACGTTTAAAGCCCACCAATTACCGTATTTCAAATAACACAATAATACGTTAATATACTGTAATATTACTATTATTATTATATCAATACGTACTAAGCTGGTATAGGGGCCATGTTAACAATGGGAACTTGACTGTTGGCTTCGTTTTCTTGTTTAACGACCACGTATGAAGTCGTTGAAGACGATGAAGACATAGCATACATGATACAGGAACCTGTACCAAGTGATGAGAAAAACAGCGGTCGTGAACAAGGCTAATATGGACACAAAAAAAAAAACAAACGCTTCCAACAAAATACTACAGTAACACAAAAATGTCGATGGGACGAATGTTATCAAGCTAGCTTATAGCATTCAAGTGATAACGAATGTTTGGCGGTGTTTGTGAACGGGCGGGAAAATGGTTGCCTGTTCTTAAAATATTATACACAAGGAGAGAAAAAAACACAAGATAATTATTTTCATAAAACAGCAGTCAAAACCATACGTTCAAATTCGGATATTAAGAAGCGTATTATGTCCTTTAGGCGAGCAGTATAACTGGATATAGTGGAAATTGCGCGCGCTCCGGTTTCACTTTCACTATTGTCTTCTGACGACCTGATATGCATAGTAGGACGACGTACACTTCGGTTCATCCGGACCATGATCGTATTTACATTTAATTTCAACCGTACGCTTTGAATAACTAGTGTAAAACGAGAAAAGTGTTGGGTGTCCATGTGTGGTTATTCGCAATATTAAACGTGTATAGCGCCTTTGGAAGATCGAAAGGTGTAAAATCAATTTCGAAAAACGTTCGGTTCCGCTGCACGGATGTTAATATTGAAAATTTTTAAATCGAACGTAATAAGCTTTTTTCGGACTAAGCGTAAATTAAATTAAATTCTCTCGATCTCATGAGTATAAGCATACCTATGTCGTGACTACGCAATATTTCATATGAATTGGTAAACAGTTGTTTCTCAATTCGATAGTGAGCTCAGAGTAAACAGAAACTAAATTAGATGTAAAAAATCCACTGTCTTGTACTCACTGTACTTACAAGTTCAAAATGCTTAATTGTTTTGCTTTAGCATTTTTACGAGACGGCGACAGGCGACCCGTTGGATACGTCTAATAAACATTAATTTAACATTACATTGGCATGTACTTAGTCGAAAAGATGGACCACACAGTTTCATACTGATTGGTTTGCTTTTCGAGAGTGAAATTTTAAGAAAAAAAAAAAAAATCATAAAATAATCGATTTTGGAGTTCCATATACCATTTCAGAAAAGCGCGGCAAGATTCACGAGCGCGCATAAACAATTTACCCATTGAAGTACGAAACATTTTCAAATGCAAACCAATTTTTTGAGGTTAAGACATAGATAGCCGCATATTTCTTATCAAATCGTTCTTTGCGTTATCATCAACCTTATCTGTAGCCAAAATGCTTATATACATTATTTTCAAACATTCGTTAATGTTTTTGATTATTAATTATTCGTAAAACTTATGATATTGTATGAAATTCGATGTCATCTTTTTCGTCCATGTCTATACATAGTACACGCCTATAGTATTACGTCGAGTTAACTCCATGAAACTCCTGAATGGTGTTAACTGTATTGATAGCTAATCGATTCGCAGTCTCCAAAGTAAAATGTTCTCGAAAAAAAAGTTATCTTGTCGGTTTTGTTTCACAGACTTGTGGCATGAACACGCGTTCATAAAGTGCAATACAGATATTTGTGTCAAGTTGAACATAAACATTTGCCTTCAGTGTTTTTCAACAGGCACTGAAGATCATGTTCATAAAAACACTGATCCATACAAAGTGCTATCTAATGCCGTTCAAATTGGTGACCTTTTGTGGCATGCCCACGAAGAAATTATATTACTTGATACATTTATGAACACAATGTCTTGGGCAAAAGTTGCTCAAAAACTGGGTAGATCAACTGAAGAATGTGAATGCCATTACTTTAAGAATTATGTACTTAATCCAAAAATTAAAGGTCTGGAACATATAAATAGAAATGCATTTCGTCTTCATAAATTCAATAAAGCAATTGAATGTAAGCCGAAAACTATGGACAATGAATTGGATTCGGAAGGTAATTTTAATAAATTACTGTAAAAACTATTTTTTTTTAATATCTTAATCCTAGTTTCTGGAAATATAGGTTTAATTAATTAATTAAAACTTGACATATACCTGATAAAAAATTTTTCATTCAAAATCAGTCATATTTTACAAATATAATAATATTCCAGGCTAAGTTTTTATTTATGTTTTTATTTATTTATTTCTATACATAAATTATCTGTTTATTTATTTATTCACTAATTTGCAATCATTAACCACTTAATAATTTTTTATTATTTTATTACACCATTATATTAAAAATGTAAAAATAACCAAAACATTCAATTCCATTTCAAATATTTTTCAGTAAATTTCATGCGGTCTTTTTTCAATTTTACTTTGTATTTAGTGTGGAGTTAATTTCTTAAAAAAAAATAATGCTTAGAACTTTATCATTTTTAATAAAGTATCGAAATTTAAAATTTTAAACCTAATTATAATTTTACTATTTAAGATTTTAGTCTGAAATAGTAAAAATAGCTTAATTTTATTTCAACTACTATGCTATCTCACAATTTAATAATCTTATGGATTTATTATTCATAATTAGGTTAGACAATATTCAAATAATTTTTAAATTTTTGGAAAATAAGTTCTACAATATTAAAATGCTTAGATTGTTACATGTATTTAAAAAATATTTTTAAATTTTTTTGGAATTGAAGACACTTTTATCCTAAAAATTAAAAAAATTTAAAAAATGTATTAATATAGGGGGTATGTAATTCAATACTATAATTATTCACAAAATAATTGATAAGTAATTGATAAGGTAATTTTAAATAACTATAATTGACTTATTTTTTCTAGAATCATATCATCAATATGAAGTAGCTATGCGTTTAGCAGGTTATCAACCAGCTTGTGGAACATTTGAAGAAGAGTATGATGATCAAGCAGAAGATGTTATACAGTTGTTGAATGAGCCAATATGGATAGATCAAGAAACCAAATTAAGTTTGGAATCAAATTTAATACAACAAAAAATGAATGAAGTCATTATGGACATTTTTATTGACAGGCTACAAGAACGATATCGAAGAAAGCAACTTGTAAAGGACTATGGTCTTGTTGAATATAATAAACATCAACTATGGATCAAATCTATGGAGGTAGTGATATTAGTTTCTCATAACTTATAAGTAATTTTTATGAAGATAAAATAAATTATGTTTCAATATATAATTCAATTTCAGATTGTTTTAGGACCAGAAATGATGCAGCACTTAATTCGTTATACACATCTAATCAAACCTCTAGCTTTTGATTTTCTTGTTACAAATCTAAAAAAAGAATATGAGTTATTAGCTAGAATTCATAAACTTATTGAATATCGTAAAAACGGTTTGACTAAGTTGGCTCAAATAAGTATTTATGAAGAATTAAAATGCAAAAGAGAAGAAAATTTAAAAAATAGGCCTTCGGGTACATCAACACATAGAATTATTGAAAGCACAAAGCCTCGTATTAATGTTTTCAACCTACCTGGTTTTCAGAAACTTGATAATGAGGAAAGAGAGTTATGTGCTCAAATTAAAATGTTACCTGAATCATATTTGAAATTTAAAGAACTACTTATAAATGAATGTGAAAAGTCAAAAGGAATAATTTTAAAGACTGCAAGGAGTTTAGTTAAAATTGATGTTAACAAAACCAGAAAAATTTATAATTTATTAATAAGTAAAAATATTATTTGGCAACGTTCCTCAGATTAATATATTTATTTAGATTATTAAAATAAAAATAATTTGTTTAAATAAAGTCTTTTAATTTTCTAATTATATGAAATAATATATGTTCTATTAAAAAAAAAAAAAAAATAATAATAATAATTATTTCTGCTTATATCTTAATAAATAAAACTAATCTCAATTTTAAAAATTCTATTTGACTGAAACACAAGTATTTTATAAAATCATATTGTTAATATTATGTGTATATTTTTATATTTATTTATTTTGTTATTGTTAAAATATATTAATACATTTTAATTAAGTGGTTAACATTTTCTACTTTTAGATTCAAAGTGATATAAGGAATATATTGATTTTACCTTAAAATGTGGTTTTTATGTCCATGTATACAATGTATACAATTCGACCAGAAGAATTGCTCCAACCATTACCAAATTAATATAAAAGATAGGAATATAAAACAAATGATTCCTAGTTGATATTTTGAGAGGGATAGTTTTATTAATTTACCTACAGTTTTAATAATTGCATAGAAATAGTTATTGAATGTCAAATTTTTATTTTATCATAACTCAACAAATTAAGATTGTGTATGTCTTACCTTTTTTTTTTTTTTTTTTGAAAATATTTATAAAATAATTTTATTTGACAAAAAGCCTTAAAAATTAAATATTAAATTCCTCAAACATGTGTATAACTGATTAAAAAAAAAAAAATTGAGTTTAATTTATAAAAAAAAAGTATTAAATGTTAACAAAACAATAAAAATCACAAAAATCTTCTACATTTTTACAGTCAAAAATTTGTAACATTTTCAATTTTTATACTTGAAAATTAAATATAATATTTTACATGGTTTTCTTTATAGCTCAAAAAAAAAAAAAAAAAAATTAATGGAAAGTCCCAAAAATAATTTAAAGACGTTACAAAATGAAATTTGACCAATTTTAATTTAACTAAATTTCATTTAGTAAAGATATTTCATAGTTAAACTTACATTATTAAGAAATTTGGTTATTCTATTAGGGATAGGCAACTCAAAGTAACCAGAGAATTAATTTATAGAATTTTTTAAATCTGACAAGCCAGACTAAAAATACCAAAAAAAAGTTATAAAAATTAACAATTAGCATTTATTTTGTAAAATTTAATTTTACAACTGAACCAATAAAATAAAATAAGTATTTAAAACCTATATCTATGCCCATTGGTGGATGCAACAAATAAAATTCTTCAGTCTATTAATTTGTTTGGTATTCAAAATGGATTTGCTGTTTTTATTAATTACTCTCATGAGCATGTGAATGTGTGGACTAATAAAAAGAGTATGTTCTATAGGAGAGACTAGATAAAGGTCTAAACGTAATGTTTTATTTAAAATATTTGGTCATTTCAAGCATTCGAACCTGGTTTATTTATGGAACTTATAACTACATTTATTAAAATTAAAAATATTCGTAACATTTGATTTAGTAAAAGTTGGCCATCGTTTTCCAAAAAGTAGAAAAAAAAGAACACGTACATTTTTCTATGAATCAACTGATGATTCACTAGATGTATTTTATTAGTGAATCCACTAGAAGTATCTATTTCATCTAGTTTTTCATTGCATGGACAAATTTTTGCAGATTTTTCATGTCTTGACAAACAGTTTTCAAGTAAACTTATTTCTACCCATATCAGGGTTGTAAAGCATGTATGATAAAATGACTCGTTTGGCCCAGATATTACATGCCACATTAAGAGATGAATTTAAACACTTAATGTCTAAATAAAGTGCATTCAAAAAGATAACATTTTCTGGAAATGATCATATTGAATTAAAAAAAAATAATTTTTAATAAAAAAAATGTCGTCTATTGACCATGTCAGTATATACATTTAGCATACATGTAATTTAGAAAAAAATCAATTTTTAACCAAGCCAACGATGATAATTTGTTGACAGTCCTAAGCCTGTAATAATTGGGAAGAAAAATTGTTAATTAATAGATAATAAGTTTGAGTGCATGTATATGAATATTATATGTAGAAAGTATGTATTGAATACATTATTTTATGTTATAAATAGATTATTTTACATAGTACCTATATATACACATATTATTATTTGGTGCGCAATGATGTTGTGATTTTATCAGGTAAAAAGGGATCGGGGTGCAATCGTGGTGTAATTAGTCGGGTCAAAAAAGGAAAAATTGCGTAATCGGGTTGCAGCCATATATAAAATATTATATTGTTCCAATATTAAAATAGGAACATTTAAAAGTGAATGCACAGCCCGCACAGCCATAGAGACATTGAATTTTTTTTTTTTTGGGGGTTCAAAATATGTTTTTCATCTATTCTGAAATTCTTAAGTACGCCACTGGGAGCACCCCTGCTTATAAATTTCATTTATAAGTGGATATGTACTTTTTTTTCACTGGAGTATACTTATAAGGGCTACATGTAACAAAGGCCTATGTACAAATAGAGTGGAGGCTTCGTCCCCTCCTTAAACAGACTCGTAGCACTCAAAATAAATACCATTTTATACATTTCATCTTTGATATAATATTGAGATGAAGCTGTAGCCCTCTCCCTTCCCCCCCAAAATTTAGTTCTAGTTGTACAACTAGTCTATAAATATATAAAAATGAACACATCACTCTCTATATTTTATAAATACGTATGATATGTATATTAAAAATGTATTAATAATTTATATAATTAATACTAGACAATCAAATATTAAAATATAAACAGTGTATTATAAATATACTATTTCTAGCAGCTAATTTATTTTTAATACCATTTGAAACAGTTGTATTTAGTTAATATTTTTCTTTATTCATCAACATAAAACTTTCCAAAATATCCCATTGTATTTCATAAGTAATTTTCCACTTCAAAAAACCTGGTTACAAATAATATTAAAAATTAGTTTTTAATCAAAAAGACTAAGGTATGCATTTTATATACGTTATACTTCACCAGCCCAACAAAGCAACAAAGTACCTACACAATATTTTACATTACTATTTGGACTATGACTCATACAGTCATAGTACTAAATAGTACTGATAAGTACTAAACTTACATCATCACTTGAAAATTCTAAGAAAACAAAATTAAAATCATATTATGAAATTTAAATACATTATCAAATTTAGAAATATAAATTATTTTTGTAATTACCGTCAATATTATCATCATTGTCTTTTAGTTCTTTAAATACACAACCAATGTTTTTTCTTTCCATTTTGATATTGAGTCGGAGTATTAATTTTGGAAGTCTACATACATAATTTTTGGGCGTTATTTAAAAACATTAATTTATACTAGTGATGTAGGTGATTTTTGAAAGTGAAACTATCTTTTGAATCTATTTAAATCGTAATGAAAAGATCAATTCATTTTATATACGGTTTTTTTTAATCAATAGATTACACTTTTTGCACATTTATCTGTGATCTAGATTTAGTCCTAGGTAATATATGTATTTGTACAGATTATGTTAATTAGGAATATTGTACGCAAATTAGATGGGTAATAGTTAAAAAAAATCCTTGTCATAGATTATCTGAGTTTAAATATATGTTTGTATAAGCCTATCCGCCTATGATTTCATTTATTTTACAAAACGTTTTTTATTTAATGTCTTATTAAACAAATTCGATGTTATAAACAGGGGTGTATTTACATTTTTAGAGCTTGTAAGTTTGTTGAAAGTCGCTATTCCATATAACTAAAGTATAATAAACTTTGTACCTAATATTACATTTCAAAACCACCGATAATAGATCTGTTGGCTACCAAGTGTTAATAATAATATCATAGTTTCATACAAATAAAAATAAATACTCTATTACGGAATAGACACTTTTACAATTTCATATATATTGTCAATGATAGAAATATTATAAGCTCACATGATAAGTCAAAACTATAGTTTTTAGTTACAGTAATTTTAAAAAATATACCTTTAAAATGTGTTGTCACATAAAACGCCTTATTATAGAGGTACGTGCCTATAGTACTGATTTTCTTGTGAATACTCTACTAATTATAAGATAAATTGACAAAGTACTTCTAAGTAGTTTGTTATCACATTTAATATTTAATAAGTTCTTTGAATACGTTAGTTTTTTGTTAATAACAACATTTATCTTTTATTGAAACTATAAGAAAATATGTTATAAATAAAAATTGACATTTTTTTTTTCATTTTCCAACATTATTTTTTAATACAAATATAGTCTAAAATCAAAAGAAAATATAATATAAATAGGTACATATATATATATATATATATTTTACAAACTATAAAATATCTTTTAAATGTAGTATAAAATAACTATCATAACAAATATAACAAAACGACAATGGTAAAATATCAACAACTTGCAGTAACATTATGAAAACATTTAAAACAAATAATTTACAAAACGTATTTATACATATTGTACCCAGCCAAAACAAATAACATTCACCATACAAAATAAAAACAATAATCGTAAAATAAAAAGTAAACTCTTATTTTATTGGACACCTTTATTTGTAATTTTATTTTGTTAGGTAATTCTAATAGAATTGTTGATAAAAAAAATCATGTTGAAGTAAAAATTTGGCGGTTTTATTTAATTTTAAAGTTATAGTATTTTTAGTTGACTAATTAAAATTCACTAATTTTGTAGTATAGGAATACATCAAATAAACTTCATCAAAAAGTAACTCTTTTTATTTTATATGGTTGAATAAATAATTTTGTTCTTATTTCAATTTGTCAAATACTTGCAAATTCTTGAAACGAAATGATTTCGTTGTTCACTATGATAGTATAATTTATTAAGTATATAAATCAGTATTTACCTACATAAATAATTATACAAAATATGTATGTATCGTTTTAGTTACATATTTTTTCGATTAAAATCAGTTATTGTTTTTGTTCGCTTGGATTATTTCCAAACACTTTAAGTTCATTTCTCAATACTTTGCCTGATGGATTACGCGGAATCACATCTAAGAATTTTACGCCACCAGCTAATCTTTTGTATGCCACGACATTGCGTTCTACGTGGCTCATTATAGTTTTTTCATTGATGTCCATACCAGGTTTCTTTACAATAAAAGCTCTAGGTATTTCTCCGGACAACACATCTGGTATACCTACAACGGCCACATCAGCAACCTCCTTCAGTTGAATAATTAAATTTTCTAATTCGGTTGGAGATACCTAAAAATGAATGCAAAAACATTTTAAAATAAACTTCTTTAAATACCCATTTAAGTAACTATTTTTATTGATAATTATAAATTTATGTTAGTTAATGTTTAACAAAATAAGTTAAAAGCCAAACATGTTATTGGCAGAAATCCATATTTTTTCAATTGGGAAATTTCCAATCTAGATCCTATTAATTTAAAATAAAAAAATTTGTGATAATTGTATAATATATACATACATGGTAATAATAGTACCAAAGACACAGAATAATTAGGTATTTTTATAAAATTCTCGATTTCGTTCTTCTTTTTAAAATGTTCAATTAATCTTGGTTTAACCCTATGGTGACATTATAAAAAGGGTTTGAATGACCTGTGGTTCTGTCTATATCGAGACACATCAGAAAAGGCATACGGAATTAAAAATCGGAGAAGAACTTAAACGACAGATTTTATTCAACACGCGTACAACTATAAATAGAATCTATACTAAATTCTATTAATAATATTGAACGTAAGTTTGTGATACGTTACAACGACATCAAAATTTATTGGAACAAAAATATTTCAGACATTTTAAAAGGAATCGAACGATTGAAGTGAAAAAAATGAAAAATTGCCAATGCTGTACACGGTGTTATTTTATCGAGAAAGCGCATCTTGCCGCAATGTTGACATTCGAATTGTTTCCATGATATGCGCATGCGCCTGACGCCCAACGCAGCGCGGAACTACAGAACACCGTTCTTATCTATTTACGATGTGCGTTTTTTTTGTTTAGTGCCCTACGGACGGATGAATTTGTTGTTTTTTATTATTAATTCTTTATTTCTCTCACTGTATTTTTAGTAAAGACGTTTGTAATTTGCACAAATTAATAGTATTTTCGTTTTGTCTGACTGCCATCGCTCGTGCTTGTGTTTTATTCGATTTTTCTGTCTGAACTATTGATCGAAATCGGTGGACGCAGGACACAACGCACGCAGGTACGCCGCTTGATGTTACGGCTAGTTACCGACAATGATCGAAAACGCGGAACTAGTTATGCAGATGCTAGAGATGTACCAGATGTACAAGCAACAGGTGCCCGTGGAGCTAGAAGAGTACCTTAGGTACGTCGCTAAGACAGGTAACACGCTATTTCAATGGTCGTTAGTCAAACCATTCATACGCGAAAAGATACTGAACGTCATTGCTGAGTTTGCTGACCAGTCTGCGCTTGCTGACATACCTCCGTACCCGAATGTTGATCCATTCAACTACGAGGCCATGAAGACCATGTTGCTGGAACGTTTCGACACTTTCAATGGGCCACCATTCACCATACAGAGGCTCTGTGAGCTTTTGTCCTGTCCAAGAAAAGAGTATAACCGTGTGGACAAATTTATGCGTGCTGTTGAAAAGAACATATTGGTTGTTAGCACTTGCGAGTTGAGGTCAAAACATGAAGATATTATTGTCAACGGTGTTCCAGATCATTGGGAAAACGGAAAAGAATCTGATATTACCATGGACTTAGTTGATAAAAGTAATGTTGTCTCAGATATTAATGTTTTGAATGGTAATGAAACAGTCGAAAGTCTTTTGAACGAACTTGAGTCAATGAAAACACCAGAAACCAAACAAGATGAAATCAAGACAGAACTTAAAGATCACATTGTTGTTGCAGAAGTTCCCGACGAAGTTGAACAAGGTCTTCCAACTGAACAACCCACACAAGATATTCCTCAAATTGTAATCACTGAAGATACACCACCTCAGATTATAGAGTCTACAGAAGAAGTAGAGAAAATTAACACAGATTTTGTTGAAGTTATTCAGGAATCTATGGTTGATTTGCCAAAAGAGCAAATCTCTGAAGTCTGTGAAATTCAACCAGTTGTAGTAAAAGAACAACCAAATTCTGTTGAAGAACAGAAGGAAATATCTTATGATATAAATCTTGAAGTCAACGAACCTAATTCTAAAGAACCGATAATAGAGGGTAATAATTTGGATCATTCTGAATTAACATCAACAGATGCAGATCGAATAGAAGGTTCAATTATTCATCAAACCCCAGATTCTGAAAATAATGTGGAATTAGATACAGCTGCTTCACAATCAGAAATTTTATCTGATAAATCAAAAAAAGGCATTGAAAATATGGATGTTCAAATTGAGGAAATATCTAAATGTATTAAACCAGAAATAAAATGTGATAATATACAAAAAGAAAATACAGAACCAACAGGTATTGATGAAAATGACAAAGAGCAAGATGATGCATCTTCTGTTGATGTTAACTTGTCAGCTATAGACACAATTTCTACAAAAATGGACATAGAACTTGATAAAATTGAAAATGATCTTACCCAACAAGAAGTTATACCAGTAAATGAAGAAACAGAGGCAGTTGAACCTAAGACAATACTTGAAGCACCTCAAGAAAAGGATGAAAACAAATTGACTGAAATTGAATAGTCTTGGTAAATATTAGACCTAAAAGATATTTTAAACTTTGACTGGTTAGGTTAATATTGAAATTGTATCTATTAGATAGGTAGGTAAAGTTAAAAAATTAATAATTTATGTACATGATAAAATACTTTACAAAATTATTTGCAAATATTGCTACTTTCATTTAATTTTTTTTCCTGTATCATTTGAATAAATAAAAAAATACTATTTTTTTTTTCTAGTTTTCAAAAACCTGGTAATTTTGAATAAATTATTTTTTTATTACAAATTTGTTAAAATATTTAAAAATTCATGTATTGTTAAACTACAATATATTATTAGAGTGTATACTCAATACTTCGGTACTACTAATTATTACATATTTTTCTTTTGGCATTTCACATTATTGTTAAAAATAAAGGTTATATTTAAGAAAGTACTAATATAGACCTTGCTTATTATTAACTTATTTTCAACTAAATAAAATCAAACTATATTTATCTGTATATATTCATTCCTATTTTAATGAATTTGTAAAAACATAATCTATAAAATACTATATTTTATTTTTGAATTCACATATGAAATATTTGTCTTTTAAATAAAATTTGAATGTATGATCTATATTTTATTTTATATTCAAGTGTTAATATTGAATCAAATGTTGGTCTTTTGTGTATGGTATACTAAGAAAAATACTTAAATAATTTAATATTGGTAAATAAATGTCCATTTAAAATCCTATTACTTTAAATATTAATTATACATTATATGTATATCTATGAGTTGTTTAATAATTAAAAGATTGTTTGAAT
This sequence comes from Sipha flava, assembly GCF_003268045.1. NCBI lineage: Eukaryota > Metazoa > Arthropoda > Insecta > Hemiptera > Aphididae > Sipha > Sipha flava. Next base: position 1,296,754 of record NW_020273468.1, read on the forward strand.
ATATTATTATTTATAAAAAAAAAAGTTAAAATAAACTGTTCATTATTTCATTTAAAAAAGCTTCTCAGATCTACCTTTGTGCATTACTTCTTAAAATAAGTATACTGCTAATTGCCGTCTATAGGTTTATTTTTAAATTCTACTAAATAGTTATTCTCATAGAAGAAAAGAATTAATAATTCATGTTTTACTGATAAAAATTGATTGCATAATTTTTAAATATTCATAAAAAAATAATATTCATGTATAATTGATTATGTGTAATTTAGGTACAGAGAGTAAACAAGTGTCTTAGGTGTTGATAATTAATTAAACTATTAACAATTATTAAATTCTTGGCTACCAATTGTTAGTTTAAGTAATTCAATTATATGGATTTTAAGTATATAATTGACCTTTTCTCATAAAAATTTATTTAATTATATTTAATTATGATTTATTTTTATATAAATGTTATAACTCATAAAATTTTATATTATTTGATATTTAATATTAGTACCTTCAGTTAATATCTTGGTATATAGATTTTTTTCTGATAGGACAATGAAACACCAATAAATATATTTATGATTTACTACTAAGTCAAATTAATTTTAGAGTTAATTATCAATTGATTAATACCTGCAAAACTGTAAACAACTCATCATAAATGATTTAAACTCGATACCAAAAATTTATTAAAACTCATACTCAAATGATTTGATAGTAAATTTACTTTTCATGGTTTCTTAGGATGTGTTCAATTAATATTAATTATTTTTTGTCTGCATTATGAAAAAGGATTAACATTTTCATCAGACAATGAAATATTGTAAACTGTAATAAATATTAGAATACTGATGCTAATTATTTCAATCACAATAATTCTAAATATAATGAAACATACAGCGGTGGTCAAATGATGGGGAGTAAGTAGATCCCTTCTTAACCTTTTTATTACTTTTATTTTTACGACATTATAGCATGACAATTATTAAGTATTTAAAATACAAAGAGAAAAATAATAATTAATTAAAAATAAATAAATAATTAGATAACAATTAATAGTAATACAATATTTTAAATGCGGAAACTAGCGTTGGAGATTACATTCATGATGAATGCGATGACGGAGGGAGATCGAGAATTGAGGAGAGGGATTACATTAGGAGAGGTGTAACCTAAGGAAGAGAGTTGTGAGTGTGATAAATTATGGAGATGAGTAAGAGACGGGTAAGAGAAGAGAATGTGATGAAGGTCACATACGACTTCGTGGTTGTGAGGAGTGTAAAGGGAAGAGGAATTAAATGAAAGGAGAAATTAATGAGGAGGGAGAAGATTATGTCCAAAACGAAGACGAGATAAAGAGATAATTGTGGATTGGGGTAGGTCCAGATCACGAAACCAAGGGGAGTTGAGTATGCAGGTGGATATAGATCGGTGCCAGGTAGCGTTGTTAGGGAGAAGAGAAGGCCAAAGGTCAGTCCATGCTTTTTTAAAGTTTTGAGAAGAATGGAAAGGAACAATTATGTTTTTAGTAGTGCTATTTTGTATTATGTTTAATAATATACTGCCTATATAATTTTTTTTACAATTATTTGATAAAACATTCACAAATTTTTAAATCATTTTTTTTGTGATATTAAAAAAAATTGACTGTCAACCAAAAAGTTATTACTAGAGTGCGGATTTTTATGTAAATACATAATTTTATTGAATGTAAATATCTCATTTCCGATTAAAAATAAGTACGTTTCATAACACCTTGAATAATATGAGACTTTTTTATTTTATATATTCACACATATTTTTAAATATTTCACCTATATTTATATATTTGTAAATATTTCAAATTTTCCTACCTATACAGTTTTTATTTGTATTAAAATTATCATATTGAAATTAAATTAAAGAAATATTAAAGAAGTTATTTCAAATATTTAGATGCAAATCGCTATTTCTGATATTATGTAAAATAATGACCTGAAAAATAATTAAGTATTTATTGTAATTATTTTTAGTAATCATTAGTAGTTGTGTTTCCTCAATTTTTTTTTCTTGGTTAAAGTAATAAAAATAATTAGAAACATTAAATCTAACAATAATTGAAAGTCTTGCGATAAATTAAGTTCAAGAGGAATCTGGAGATATAATAATAAAAAAAATAAATAAATAAAATACGTACTTGGTGATAACGTTGGTTTAAAAAAAAATAATACTATTAGAGTTATTGTTATGAACAAAAATGAAAATAGGTACGTCAAATGATACTGGAGTAATACCATTCGACATATTTGGTATAAAATATGCCCTATTAACCTCCGTCGACGTTGAATGCACCTTAAGCCGCTATGAGTCGACTTTGAAACCTAACCATCGTACATTAAAATTTGAAAATCTCCCAATTTACGTTTATCTAATGGTTTTGAAGAAGACAACAATGAAAATCATAAGATACATAATTATTAATTAGTAATTAAAAATTAATATAAGGTACCAATTATTTTGTTAAATATTTCATGTTTTTTATACATGAAATATTTATGTTTTTTAATACATTTGTATTTAGGCAAAAATAAGAACATAAATATTTACATATTTTGACATTTTTATTACATAAAAATCTGCGCCCTAGTAATTACTCTATACTAACTATTACTCTATACTCTAACTACAGCTGTAGCTGTTTTACAATCGTGTTTTCACTTGTTAAGTTTTTTTTCTATTTCTGTTATAATACCTTCTATTATTGAAGTGACCAGTAACCAAAAGTATGGTCATAATGATACCTAACAATAATAATAACTAAAATCCTTATTCATTTTTTAATATGTGGTGTGTACAGAGTACAGAATATTCTGTGCTATTTTTATCATTTAAATTTTTAGCTCATGGGTTAACGTGATAAACAATTTGTGTTCTGCTTGTGTTTTTATTATTTTTTCTAATAAGATATTAAGTGTTTATAATGTCTAAATCTAAAATGACGAACCACTCTGCTGTAGCAAACAGCAACAGCTCTAAATATATTTTATTTAAAAATATTTTTACAGTTTGTGCTATTAAAATTAGTAAATTTATTAAATATTAATTAAAATCAACATTTTTTATTAAATAATCAGTTATCACTTACTTGATTTCCTTTAACTTTTATTAATTCTTTTGTCCTATCAACGACGTAAAAGTACTCATCATCATCATAATATACAACATCACCTGTGTGTAACCAACCATCTTCATCTAAAGTTTCTTTAGTTGCTTTTTCATTATTAAGATATCCTGCCATAATCTATATTAAAATGAATTAAAACATTATCATACACATTAATTAATGTACAATAATATTATAAATAATTATTATTACTTGAGGTCCTTTGACTAATAGCTCTCCAGATTTATTTGGACCTAAGTCATTACCATCAGTCAAACTAACCACTCTGGCTTGAGTACCTCGTACAAGTTGTCCTGCACTACCTGTTTTATCTGCAGGCAAAGGATTCCTAGTATATAAAGTCACTGGAGAAGACTCAGTCATTCCATAACCTAGGAACATTTAGTTTAAAATAATAAAGTACAAAAACATAATTTACGGGTATGTCAAAAATATTTATTGTGTTGGTAAATTGTTCAGTATTTATTTTTGAATGTGTAATTACTACTTTTTATTTATTAATTTCAAATTAAATTTTTTACAAAAAACCAAGTAGGTACGCCACGATAACGGACGCAAAATTCTGACCATACTCCAATGTTTCATCAATTAATATTTTAGTAGGTAATTGTTGTCATCACAATGTCTAAATAATTGATTATTTTGCATTTCATGTTCAAACTATGAAAACATGAGTATGCACAAATATTTTTTAGAGAATATTTTGTAAGTAAAAACATAATATAATTTAAGGTTATTGTAATTTAAAAAGGTATAAATTGTATTGAAAATTATTTTTTTCAATGTTTAAAAAGAGTTTTATTTTATATATTACTTATAACTTTATAAGTATAAATTGTTGATAAAAAATATATAGTAGATCAAAATATTTATTTCCTTATAATATCTTTTATAAACTTCAAACTGTAAGTATAAATAAACAAATAGCACCTCATGGGTAAGTATAAATAATTGTAGTGCATAAAAATATCTCTTACACTATTTTTACGCTTTTAATAGATGTGTCAGGCACTGGTTCTACGGAGAGGGGTGAAAGGGTTATCTCCCCAAATCCCCCTAACCTCCTTTTTTCATACGCAGAAATAAAAACTATTCAATTATTGATCATTTAAGAATCCTTAAATTGTAGTCCATTAAATGAACAATATGAACAATTAATGTCATACAGTATCAGTTAGTATTTCTTGTACATCAAGCCATACACCAATAATTGTGTTGAGTTTTGTATCAGTCGATAATATTATACAATTTACTGCAATAAAAATTATTGAAATGTCGTTATCTTCGCTATTGCAGAAAAGCAGTTGCGTGTTATTTCTTTTATTCGTCGTTTCGAGTCATTTACGTGAAAAAAAAAACTATAGTTCTTTATTAGTAAATCCTGAATTAAAAAATATACATTCTCCTCGTAAGACATTAAATAATAAATATCATAATTACCATCCAATACAAACATAATTTCTTAAAATTTTAATTACATTGCCAATTTCTGTCACAGAAGCCGAAAGATATTTTTTCTCTTTAAAACTGCTTAAAACTTGATTAAGGACAAACATGAAAGAAAAAAAATTGGCAGGGTTGGCTCTTATGTTTATCCACAAAGGTATACTCGTAAATAATGGTAATGAAAATAACATAAAAAATATAATTATAAGATTTTTAAAATAAAAACCATGAAAACTTCGCTTTGTAATACTATAATATTATGTTATTTTATTCTTTTAAAATTGTTATAAAGCTTAAATTTGTCATTAAAACTACAATTTAACATACATATATCCTATTTATAAATATATATATGTATAGCCTCCCCTCCATGAAAAATGTCTGGATCCACTGGATCCCTGCTGTGAGTCAGTTCCATTTGTACCAAGAATGTAATTTTTAGTGTTAGTTACAATTTTGTGTCAGTAGTAACACGGTTTAATGGTGTAAAAATTCATTTTTCACTCAAAACAAATAATTTTGTGGTTAAAAAAAAATAAGAACCAACAAATAAACATTAAAACAATAAAAAGAAAAATTAAAATTAAAAAAATTAATAAATGGTTAATACTCACAAAATATTAATTGAATAAATAAACAAATATTTTATATGTAGAAGTAAATAAATAAATAAATAAATAAATAAATAAAATCTTAGCAAGGAGTCTTAATATTATTTTTAAGTATGATCGGTAAGAATTAAAAATTCATCATCAGGTGTATATAAAGTTAATAAAATTGCAACTGAATATGAAAAATTTGCAATTTTAATTTAAAATTTGTCATATTTTGCAAATATAATAATATCACAAACTTAATTTTTATTAATTAATTTATTTTTAAATATAAACTGTTTGTTTATTTATTTATATATTAAATAAACATTACAGATAATCTAATGACATTTTTTTACACACATTATACGTCTTGATATGCGATATATTTATGTATTATAATTTATTAGGTAATTCCTTTTTTTTAGAACACTCTGTATAATGTAGTTTACGCAGTATACAATATACCTTCCCAATTCAAAATATTATGGCTATCATATTCATAAACTAGATATTATAAATATTAAACAACAAATTATATCTAACCTTGTCTAATATTAATGTCTTTTTGAGCTTTTTCTAGAAAATTGTCAATTAAAGCCTTTGATGCTGGCGCAGCACCGCAAGTGATTTCTTTGATTGAACTTAAATGTTCTTTTTTTACAGCCGGATGAGAGGCTAGGAACAATAATAATGAAGGCACCACAAACAGAAAAGTTGGCTAAATCATAATTACATATTTGAATGTTAAATATAGTTGTTAATGTAAAAATATTGTTTATCATTATTTGTATTTAGTGGGTACCTTATATTTAAGTACACATTCTATATATGATTCTGGAGTGAATTTTGGTATAGTTATAATATGAAGACCATGTGATAAAACTCCATTTAATATCCCATTGAAACCGTAAATATGGAAGAATGGAAGAACACTCAAAACCCTTTCTTGGTATGTATCTGAAAATAAACCGATCGTTGTATATAGGTTCAAATTAAAAATTAAAAATAGTTTATAGTTTAATAGTATTACCAGTTGTTGGCAAATAACTGATAATTTGTTCGTGATTACACTGTTCTAAATTTATAGCACAGTTACTATGGGTTAACATGACACCTTTTGGGAGGCCCGTGGTACCACTTGAGTAAGGCAATAAGGCAACTTCGTGTGCAAATGACTGAGGTATTTTATTGGGTTTTTGTTCCGAAACTATGGTTTTGAAATCATATACGCGGGCTTTTGCATTCGCAACTTCTTCACCTCCAAATACGATAGTACCGACATAATCTTTCAAATTAGGAGATACTTCATGAATAACCGGGAGTAATAAAGATATTGTCATGCAAAGTTTTACTCCTGCGTTTTCGAACTGCCGCTTTACCTCCACTAAAAATAAAATAAAAACCATTCGGTTAGACAACTAAAATTTAATTAATGTAGTACCTAGGTATACAAATAATGTGATGTATCTTACTAGCAGTGTAAAGTGGATTAACAAATGTTACGACTAGTCCTGCCTCAAGAGCCCCGTGAATTGCAAAAACGTATTCTGGCATATTCGGCAACAATAACCCCACAACGTCACCTTTTTTCAAACCAAATTTTGTTATAAGTGTACTAGCGAATAATTTGCAAATCATGCGACCTTCGCCGTATGTGTATGACCTGCCACTACTACCACATGTCTAAAAATTAAAGTATTTAATTTTAATTAATATTGTATATTTATAATGAGTGATATTATTAAAATCAAAACTTATAACTAAGATTTGTTATTACATCAATTATTCGAGTATGAACGAGGAAAATTTTTTTTTATTTCTTCAGATATATGTTTAAATAAAATCTACATATTTTTTAATAAATAAACAATAAAAATATAAAAGTATGAGATAATATTGATATTATATATTTATTACATTCTAAATTCCAAATTATACATTCAACTATTACTCAACATTTTAATACGAGCTACACGTTTTTAGAAATAACGAAATATAACATTTAACAGCCACACAAAAATAATTTTTTATTTTCTGATTCTCAAATAATTTCTAATGATTTTCAATTTTAAATAATAAGTAAAACTATTTTAAAACTTATCAAAAACAAATAAAACAATGCTTTGTTGAATAACCATCATATTTATTTTCCACTTAAATTCTTATGCTTACTATTTTTTTATAATTAATTAAAAATATAAAATAAATATTAATTGTAGGTAAGTACCTAATAACCTACGATAGCTGAAAGAATAAATTGAACAAACAATTATTAATATTTGAAAAATCATAGATATTATAGTATGATACATATACATAATCCATTTGTTTTATCTGTTTTATAATAAATTTGCATAAAAATAAAACAATACATTGTTCTTTAAAATGTTTGGACATGTATAACAAGTAGTAAAATTAGTTCTACAGTATATAGTGCCATTGTATATAATGACTTTTGTTTTTTAACTTTTCTCGAATAATTTAATACGCATTTATCGTATTATAAATAATTGATAATATGAGTATATTATGATTTATTAATATGAATAAATAAACGCGTTACTATTTTTGTTCTAGTTAGGAATAGGTTTATAGGTATCTAATGTAACATTATGATTATTTAAATTGGCATATAGTAATGTTTCAACAGTAAAACATTACAAATTGTTATTCTAGAGCAACAAATAAACTTGGACTTTTGACAGCTATACGTCAAGTATACTGTAACCAGGAAATGAAAAACAAAATATCAGCGTCTTTCGCAATCAATTTTTGGTACCCAGTATTAGTTATTAGGTAATACATAAATTAACCAATTTAAATATTGAGATACAGTCAAAAGTCTATAATATATATAATACTTAGCAAAAATAGATTACCGCAGATAACCATTGAATAATAAACTCGGCAAGGTCGAGGTTTTCTAATATTATTAAACTATGTCATTCGTGTAGTCACTGTTTACAAGACAGCTATATAGGTATATAAGTTTAGATTTTATTTAATATATGAGATTATTTTCATAATTTCATAATTTGCATCACAATAATTATTAATTTTGGTGACCGCTTATTAACAATTAAAATTCGACAATAATAACATTATGCCATCGTGTATAAATTATCGCTTTATAATTCTGTTACAAATTAAAAATAATACAATCTTCATAGCTTTAACTCAAATACTAATCATCTCATCAAAAATAATGGCTACTCCTTATATTTCCGATAAACCTCCTCGCAAGGTAAAACGTAACTAGTACCTTGATTTTATTTTTTAATAATCTTAAATTTAATTGATAAATTTTAAAAGGTGTTAACAATGGTTTATTTCCTCTACAATTATTTTAATTGTATGTGTATTTATATGTATATCCAAATTACTTAATGTGCTAATAGTACAGATTGTATTTTATTCCCAATAAAAATAAATAATATGAAATTTAATTTAATGTTAATTGCTTAATATATAAATATTTTATAATTCATAATTAAATTACTAAAAATGGATAAACCTTAAACGAATAATTGATTTTACAAAATAAAAGGATATGAGAAATCTCATTTAATCACATTTGTGAATATTATCATTGATTATATTTAATGTTTATATTTAAATGAAAAATATAGAAATATTAAAGCCTATATTATAAACTTAAATATTAAAAGATAAATAGTAATACAAATGGAAATTTCAATATGAGTATGCAATTTGTATATCTATACATACATATAACAAATGCAGGAAATGTGCAGTTAAAATAAAAATCGTGACAATTATTGTTGAGTATACGTTGGGCACTAGTTAATTTAAAAAATAGTATTACGTAAACAATATTTATCTGACACTCACGACCATAAATACATTATTACTATAGTAGGGGTCTCATACATCCCATATTTTTATGAAACATCCTGGTGTCTCGACAAAAGTTCAAAAATAACACTTTTATCCCGTATTTTTTATAACCCATCCCTGATGTACCTTATTTAAAATTATTTCAAAAATGTAATCATAAATTATAATATCTAAATCAAATGATAATTATTTCATTATGATAATAAAATTCTGAAAAATAAATAAAAACTATCTTTTAAGATATTTTATTATTCTATTATATGAGTATTAAGTATGTTTTTAGTGTTTTAGTAATAAAAATGCCAAGTATATAGTTCTAAAACCTATTTAAAAATTAACTTTTATATAGTAGCCAAATTATAACGTTTTAATTTTGAGAGACTACCCCCTCACTACCAACCACTAATTAATATCTATGTATAATACAAGAACAAGTATAAATATGATTTAAAATGTCCTGAACTCTTAAAAAATAAATCTGAGATTCCCAGATTATAATTAACTTACTGATATAGATAAATTAAAAATTTGAATTAAACACATTTTTAATATGCCTTATTCATTTATAGCTTATTCAATTGATGTAAGCTATTTCACATTTTTAATTTATTTTTTATAACAATCATCATTAGTTATGGACTAGTCAGGTACTTAATTGGGACTTAATTTTGGGAGGGGGGATTCATTTTATCATCTTGTAGTAATTTTAATTATAATGACCGGTGTGCTGTTATATAGATTAAAAATATTGTTGTTCATAATAAATAAATTAAACAACAGTAGCAGTTAATTTTTACAAAGTTAAATCATACCGATTTAACTAAATTTTAGAGAACCGTTGAATGACGTATTTAATGGAAATGTTTTATTTCTTTATGAATGTTTAATAAAGCTATTCCAAAAAAATAGTTTTAATTGTCTATATATACATCATTACTTATCTCATAGGAATTATTATTAACATTACCTAAATTTTACAAATACAAATAATTGTAATAGTACTTAGTATGTTGAAAAATTTTAATTTACAATAAATAAAAAAAATACGGTAGATTATATAATATTTATATAATCTTATTAAATAATCCATAATACGGGCTTAGATTAGATTGTTTCCATCACCCCCTTCAAATACGTGCCTAAGACCAATAGTATAATGTAAAATTCAATTTCTCACATATAAAACAATTTTACATACATATACGTATTAAATAAATGTATACAAGTATATAATATAATATAATAATACAAGTCTTACTGTTTTCATGTGCAGAAATATGCGTATTGCTGAGATAAAAATATTAAATTCATGAGTATTTAAGAAATAGAGATTAATAAGCTATACTATAAATATCTATAACTTATAAATATAAATGCGAGAAAAAACGAAAAAGATTTAGAAAGTTATTACAAGTAGCATCATATGAAATGTGCTTATCTAAAGGTTATTGTCTCTTAAAAAAAAATCTCTTTATGCGTCAACTGTGTGCATAAGAAGTGTGATAAGTAATAATTACAGTTAATTGTTTGTTTTTTACCACCTAAGCCGGACTTCATATTTAACCATTAAACACGGGTTGATAGAACAATAGGATATTTCAATGAACAAAAATCGAATAAAAAATATTAATGAACCCAAAGTTCAAAATAAATTCATAACAATTATAATTGTATTTTATATTTAAAAGTTATCGAAATGCGTTTAAAACTTAAATTTAGGATAAAAGCTATTTCTGTGTCTTGTCTCTTATGACATGGACTTTATAAATGGACTTAAAACATCATTGGTTTTGGGAAAAATAATATAAATAATTTAAGTGAACATAGTAGAATTAAAACATATATAATATACCCAAAAATCATAATATATAAGTATGCATCGTGGTTTTCTTTGAATAAATTTTAATGAATTTGCATAAATGTAAAGTGTAACATATTATGTACATTATATTTTAAGACTTAAATTAAAAATAATATTTACAGTATGTTAATCTTAATAACAACAATTATTTAGTTTTTGTTAACACGTTTTATACTAAAGAACATTTTGCGTATTTATAAATATGATATCACCGTTAAAACCATTGAAATAAATACATAAATAAAAGTTTTTTATTAATGCAATAAAAGCCAAAGCATATATAAGCAATGAATAATGATATATGTTTATGAATTTTAAATTTTGCAAATACTAATTTATATGGTAGTTATTCATTAATACTTAACTTGACGTTAATAATTTGCAATATATAATAAGCACTAAAATTACCCATACTCACTGTTGTGTAGTATATTATTACTTTTGCCTTTGTCACATTGTAACATAAATTAAGTATTCAATATTTGTTTTAAACTACCTCTACTCATAAAGAATGATAAAAAATGGGTTATCTATATTTTTTATAATGTACTTAATGATGTTAAGCAAAAAAATAATCAAATATTGCAAATGAGTTTAGTTATTAATATGTTAAATAACAAAATAAAATCATTGAAAGTTCTTTAAAATATTAAGATTTGTAATGTACTTTGGAAAAATATTAGGTATAATGTAATTTAGCAATAAATATCTTAATTAATATTTGTATTTTCAATACTCATTGTAATTTTCTCATAGTTCAATGCTTATACTTATTAATTAAAATTAATTACCTCCAGATACATATTTTTAATATTATTTATCATAAATAATTTGTTTACTTTTACCTCATTATATAAAATCAATTAGTATTAACCAAATATTGAGCCGTGACAAAACTTTAATGGTCCCTTATGTATTTTTAATTTAGAAATATAATATGATGTTATTTTCAATAATTGCTTTAATTGCTATAAAAACGCGAAGTTTTTATTAATAAAATATACAACATTGACCGTTACAATTTTTAACATAAAATGGAAATTTTCTATTTTTGCTCCCTCCTAGAATTGCGTCTGAAGTGTATGCACCTTTAGTCCCCTAGCTACAGTCCTATATAAAATATATCTAAATATTATATATTGTTTGTGTATTAAAATTGTAACTATATTAACTTATTAAATCTTTCATATAAAAAACACACGTATTTTTATATATTTTTTATTGTTTTATATAATTTGTGTTGTATTGTTATGTTTAATTTTTTGAAAAATTTAAATTGAATCCATTTCAGTTCACTATGGTTTTAAAAACCTAAAATAAAATTGTATTATTATAGCATGTTTATTTTAATTTTTAAAATACGTATTTTATTCCAATTTATTATTGCGAATTTATTAGTATATATCATATATAGTATCTTGTATATTGGATACCTTTTATTAATGTTTTTTTTTGTCATTTTTAATTTTTTTTTTTTTTTTAATAAGTGTTGCATTAATTTAAATATCAGTTTTGCGAATTTAGTTGTTTTAAGTGATTCTTAATGTTTGCACTATTTGTGTTAAAAAGTATAAATATTTTAAACATATATTATTAAATTATAATTAATAATGTCGCACTTGTTAATTAAACTGTTTAAATGTTTTGATAAATTATACCTATTACAATTTTCGCAAAAATATAGGATAACGTATTACCATTGATTATAAATACCATTAGTATTTATAGTAATAGTATTTATAATCAATGGTATTACACTATAAGGAACTTAACCTTATACAACGAATAAATTATAAAAAGATTTTCATTGTTAATTTCAGTAGTAACAAAATATTACATAAAGTTTAAAAATGAAGTATCAATACTTGATCGTAGTCTAATTGAGCTACTACATCACATTATTCAACCTAAAATACCAATGAATGTTATAGCTGTAGGTATGTTTACGAATAAACCAAAATACCAGTCAATGCTTTCATTATGTTTATGAATTATATTATTGTTATTATAATTAATAATTATAAACTACCTCTAACAATATTTATATGATGAAAATAACAATAATCGGTATGGTAGGTTAAACGTATCTTTAACTACTTCTGCGTAAATATGTGCATTTTACGCATGAATACATTTTAATATGAACTACTATCGGTTACCAGCTATATATTACACGTATCTATATAGGAATATCCATAAATTACGTTATTACGTGCGAGTGTTGTCATAAATGTATCAAAAAGATTGATTACCTACCCTATATATTTGTTATATTATATACCAAATGATTGAAATTGGTTTTGTAAATTTACTTTCATTATTGTGACCATGCAAATATTATAATATTTTACTTAATCATGCTACTACAATATGCCTACGGAATATATTTTATTCCAAATACCGTTAACAACGAACACAGCTATACATGTTTGGATATTTACTTAAATTTTTTAACAAACTGTTAGATGTTGCATTGTATTTATCATTTTTATCTCTATCCTCTTTTGAATTGTATTGAAAAGACGTGTTACAATTTGATAAGGTAACTGGTTTTAAAATTCGATAAAAATATTACTATTGGAGTGGCGAAGAGAATGAGGATAAACGACACGTAGAAATTATTCGAAATACCATCATTGTTAATAATAAATAGTTATAAACAAAGTCATGAATTTTAATTCACACGCAATGAAACGTAAGGATTTTACATTTTGAACATAGTTACCCAATGATTAAATTCTTGTTGAATTACAACAAAAACATTTTGTTCAACTGATATACCACCACCAACTATACTCTTTATTAATTACAGTGTTCGTGGTCGTGAATTGCAGACAAAAGTGCAATTGACATGATAAGATTATAAAATAAAATCGCGATAATTCTGTTTTAATTAAATTGAGATCAAATCGAAGTAAAAATCCATTTGGCTTTGTTGGTGAGCCAAGTATTTTTTTCAAACGTAAATGGTATCTACAAAGGTGAATCTGCGCGATGTGAACAATTCGAAAAGTCTCATCGCGCGTCCTATATGTTTACACGGCAGGCCCGACGACTTACGATCATCGGCTTGTCCTCCCACTTCTCAACGTTCCTCCAGATGTAGTCGTGCAACGTGAGGTCCATAGGCTTGACGGTGCCGAACGGAGAGTCGAGGATTATGGACCCGGAGGCCCCGGCGGCATCGCTGCTGTACACGCGCAACGTGGCGCATCGCGACGACTGCGCAGTGGCACGGTGGCCTGCCGCTTTGGGACACTTGCGCAGTGGCCCGTTGAACATGCGACGGGCGCCGCTCATCACTCTCAGTCGGTCCATGCCGCGGGTCGATGCGTTGGAGTTGGTGCGCCTATCGAGACGGCAAGGCTATTGTTGCACCGGTGGTGTGCAACGGACTCTTTGTCCCCGTACCGGTTTCGGTGGAGTGTATGAAACGCGTTCGCCGGCACCTTCGTCGGGGTCGGTTTGCTACCGATTGACCGGGAAATTAAATAATAGCGCGAGCGTGGGCGGACGTCGGTAAACGGACGAGCGGAGAGAATCGGGAAAATACAGACGCACGTCGCTGCACCGGCGGACGGACGGGAAACGACTGGGACCGTGAAATGTTTGGCAGCGACTGACGAACACAATATCGTGGGTCACGCACGTAAACATGCAACACGTTGTCGGCCACCGCCGCCGCACATTTCACGACCGACCGAACGGCAGGCGGCAAGTTCCGCGTACGGCGCGTATTGCATTGTACCGTGTACCGCACGCTCACCGTCGTCCGGTCGACCGTCCGGACCACGCGGTGTATACGGAGCGGTCGCGCGCGCATTGAAACGCGTGTTGGCCGCTACGTCGACGTCGAACGGTTGTTGTTGTTGTTTACGCGTGGCAACAACGCGAACACTACATCACCAGGTCATTATCGCAGGCATGAGGCGGTCGAATTTTTCATCGATGCTGGATCGCAAACCTTGTCGCAACCAAATCTCGGACGGGGCGTGTTGTTGGCGCGTTGTCAACCACAAAAACTGTATGGATTTGGGAAGATTGGAAAAAAAAAAAAATTTTAACAAAGTCTGGTGAATAATATAATAATAAAATAATCTATGTATACATAAAAATGGATTTATGTTTGTTTGTCCGTCCTTTATGCGTTCCTAAACGGTTGGACCGATTGCGACGAAATTTGGTACGGACCAATGCTCGATTTGGCAAAATTAAAGAAAGGGGACTATGTTTACTTTAAAAAGAAAACGTCCCCCAAACTTGTTAAGCGTTACAATTATAACGTAATAATAGTAGTAGGGGGACGCTAAAATTTCTAAAAATTAATTGGGGTACTCCGTCCCCCTGCAGAAGATAGGTTAAAATAGTTAAACAGTGATAGACATAACCCCGGGAGGTCCTCAAACAGACATTTTGAGATTTACAATGGACATTTTTGTTTATAGATGGTTGCTACTCGTTTCATTAGTAATAGTAATTAGTGCGAAACAAATCATTTGTTATTTTGTTATGCATTTGTTATTATTATTTTTTGTTATTTGTTTCCGTGTTAAAGACGAGATGTACTTTTGCCACGCATCCCAATGATTCCAACAGATACGCCTTTTGAATTGAAACGTTTACAGTTTCCGATACGACTCACCTTTGCAATGACCATCAACAAAGCACAAGGACAATCGCTACAAGTGTGTGGACTGAATTTGGAAAATCTATGCTTCTCACGCGAACAAATGTATATGGCATGCTCGGAAAACCTTCTGATTTATTTGTGTACGAACCAGAAGGAAGAACAAAAAATATTTTGTATCCAAATGCACTTCAATAAGTATCATTCAATAGAATACTTGAAGTGTCAGACTTTTCTTGATAAAACGAATAAAATTACATAATGATAAACTAAATTTAATGTCGTTGTAAGATTATTACGTAGTATATTTTAACCGTTATCTATCCATATGTATAAAAATATAACGCTAGCATAATCACAGGTAACGAGTTTAACACACAGTTTGACACATATAAAAGGTGAGATTTTTAACGGGCTACGAAGTGTACGAGTTCAGCTAGTATAGTATAAAATACAATAATACATTTTTAATTATATATCCAACAATGTCGGTGACAAATTTGGAAAACGCATTCGTCCAAACCTCAAACATTAAAAAAAATACGTTTAGTTTTCGTAAATATTTCAAATGAAAATGATGCCGCAGCGCGTGCTACGTAATTTTACATGTTAAAAAGGTATAAAGAAAACATTTTGGGTTCAGTAAAGTTTAAAACCAAAAAAGATATATAGTTGTAGTGACATTATGATGGATTTTTAAAGAGATAAAATTGGTTAGTTAAAAGAATTAAGGTATCACTGTTTAAAAACTATTAAACATTAATTAAAATTAATTTATTATTATACCTAATTTTTATTCGGAAAAAAAATACAAAAACATTAATATTATTATTTTTAGATGTAAAAGGAGTTTTAATAATGATTCGCATATATTCAGCGAAGACTAAAATATTAATTTACCTTGTTAACTAAAAAATTTAATTTAAAATTTAATTTTATTTAAAAATTAAATTTTTCTAAAAGATACAAATTTTCGAGAAGCTATTTCAGCGAGGGGACGACTAGCAATGATACCGATTTTTAGCTAGTGGTGACTTTTACTACAGCTTGAATATTCAACGTATTAAATTAACGTTTCCTGATATAAGTCTATCAACTCAGATACCATTTATTTTTGTCCAATCCATTTATATGAGTACGTGCTTGTACATTTCGAGAAATTATTTCATAAATAACCGATACTCATGAACAGGATATCTACTAAGGTATCTGATATTAAAATAGCTTGTACTTGAATATCAAAATATACGATATTATCATTGTTTATAAATAAAATGATATAAAATACATTATTATACCATCAATTACATCATAACAATGCACTGATCATTTGAAAAAAAAAAAATTAATATTCAAAATATACAAAATAGAACAAAATGAAAATATTTAACACAAATTATTTTATATTTCTTCAATCACTGTTTAAGAGTGTACGTAGTATATCTACTCATGGTAGATTTTATGAACAATATTAAAATTATACGATATATATAGGCACAGCATATTTTATGAGAACATCACTGGACTTCATATGATGCGAGAGTGTAAAGAAATATCGAACGATATTAAAGTATTATCTCACCGGACACAAAATGTTCTCTAAAACCTTTAAGGAGCGATTCCCTAGGTTTGTAGACGCGCGATTCTAGTTTTGGCTGCTTTGCCTATTTTTAATTGAAACCTATTCCCCGTCGCACGTCTGGTGTATCTATAACCACGTGACTGACGCTCCGTAGGGGGTCAAAACGCATGAGACGTGTGACCAAGATTTGTTATTCATTGACTAGTTGATTCGATTATGCAATTTATATAATTAAATTGATCTCAAGTAAGCCTAAAAATTCTTTGAATTTAGTGTTATCTTGATATAAATGCTTTTCAATTAAAATATTAAAAAAAACCTTCAGTTTTTCTCGCTCGACACATATTGTGAACGTTTTTTCTTCTATTTCATAATATTTCTTTTATGATAATTTATTCATTATCTACTTATACTCAAAGCGAATATAATGAAATCGTTTTCTGTATGCTAAGTGACATTACTAAAAATTCAAAATACGACAAAAACTTAAAACTCAATATAAACGTACGTACTATTATAATGATAAGGAATATAAAAATATCATATGATAATATAATAATAATGTAGATTATAGTCCTGCCGTGGGTCTCTTGCAGCTGCGTTTTGTAATATGGAATACATATTCAGTGGCCCTCCTCAAAAATTCAAATCGCGCCGGTTGCGCGTCTGTAGACGCGTTTTAGAAAATCGCTAATTAAATGCACCACAAATCAAGTAAACATACAGGTACCTATAATATACCTACCATTTTTTCCACTTCATTTGAACACGTTGTACAATGCATTCATAAGAACTTAGATGGTATGTCCTTGTACTTGTTTAAACGACAAATTATACTTTTGTAATAGATGTAATCCGAATCCATACTCAATCCATATTTTATACGTTTTAACGAGCTAAATATCTACTACATCACGGTTTTCCTACTTCTACATTACCAAAAAATAAAATAATATACTTAAAAATATATAAAAATATAAAATTCAATTATGCATTACCGAATGCCTATATTCTCATATCACATATAAGTTTCTATTAGTAATTTTCGCTTAACAGAAAAAATGTGTTCGATAAACAATAGATTATAAAATAAAAAATAAAATTGGGCGATCATTTTAAATATAATCTCATATTCATTTAATTAGGAAGTGGTTGTGCTATTTCAACGCAACATTGATTGTTTTTATTCAAATGCAATTCAAAAAATATTATTAGAAATTCATCAAGAACATGACCTAGAGAATTATTCAAAACTATTCTTGGTGAAATAATTTTTCTATACAAGCAACTTCATTAAATTATCCACTTAGTATAACAAGTACATCTCTCTGAGATAATAAGACTAGAAATTACTGTGACATGTGATTGTATGTTACCATAGTTACACTGTAAATGCTTAACTTTACTAAAATAAGGGTGTGCGCTTTAGCGAGATGAATCAGTCACTGCCAGACTGCCAAGGTTCAAGGGTATTGGTCATGTTTGCAAATCGTTTAAACTCATTCATTTCCTTGATGTTGTTTGCGCAATATTTTTTTTTAATTAGTATACACATTGTTCAATGTAAGACATAATAGTGTGACCAAATTTAAGGATTTATAAAAATAACAAATATTTAGTTCATCATTAACATATAAAATTATGTGAAATTTTTTTTTTAAATAAATTATAGAATTATATTTTTTCAGGAAATATATTTTTTAATTTTAAACAAGTAAAAATATTATTATATAATACTGGTGATAAATGATGTAATTCTTTACCTATTTAATAATATAATTTATTATGAATGTGAAAACTTTATTTAATTCATATGAAACGTATTGGTATTACTGTAAAGTACTAATTTATACTTATAGTATAAACGATATACAATTACGTATACCTTTATTTTGTTATACATCAGTACATCACTTTCCTGAAATAAATAATTTTCCAAATCTCGTTTTCTCATTTTTAATAGCTATAAAAAAAAATTAAGTACCTATATTGGTCATTGGTGCATGTTTTATTGTTTACGCAAAACATTTAATTACATACTTATATAAGGCAGTTTTCACAGTTGACATTTATTACTTTCAATGTGTATAAGAAAATTTGAATCATTCAACAATCAATATTAGATTCATGCAACCCAAATTTGGTTTTTTGTATATAAAATTATTAAACTTTGTCTTAAATATTTGTTTTTTCTGTTAATTAATTATTTGCGTACACAATTCATGTCTTAATATAAAAAGTAACCTCTAGTTTTGATTTGTTCTTTCAAAATTTTTTTAACATTTAGTTAATTTACGTTTTAAATTCTTAAGTGGATCATGAATTATAGAAATTTTTAATTATTTTACATTATGACTACACTGTAAGTAATTTTAGAATTTAAAAGGTTAGTTCAACCATTGAAATACAATTGTATTCAAAACTAGTGGTCGCCTGTTAAAAAGTTGTAATTTTTAAGTTATATTGCACATATACTTAATTAATAGAAATTAAGAGACTAAAATAAACAAATTTGAATTATAAAATACAATTACAAATTAAATGAAATCATAATTACAAATCAAAAAAATATAACTCGTGTTGCATGTGACTCTGCATTGAAATATTAGTACTTTCTTTGCTGAACTATAGTGATACAACTGAGATGTGTATAGGTCATAGTGAAGGTACAACAATTATAGAAAAGTATCGTTCACGGTTTTTAAAAGTAGATATGTATTTTTAGAAATATATAGTGGGGGTCGTGACCTTCGTAAGACTTAACATAAATTAAATCATAAGAGCGTTGTAAAAAATATAAAATAAATACAAATAATTTAAATAGAAAGGGAATTAAGTAAATGAAAACTAATATTTTCATATTCTGTAATAAAATTACATGGTTTTTGCCTATTGTGTATACATATATATATATATATATATAATTACAAATAAATTAGAAATTAAAAATTGGAAATGTGGATCAAGTGATATATAATTATTCAACGATATAATTTTTTGGGCTAACACAATTAATTATTGTAGGTTTACTAATATGTAATGATATAATTTATTTTGACTGTTATTTGTTTGGGCACATAAAATAAGACAACAATTATTTGAATTTATTAATTTTCATTTTGTACATATCATCCTATCTAAATAGAAAGGTACACAAAATATGAAGATATATTTTATAATGTCACCATAAACATTTATTTCAGAGTATTAAACAGATTTTCTCCTTCACTTTAATCTTTTCTCAACGCTCTTTTAATATTTTCACTTTCGAAATTCGAAGGACACTCGTATATGAAAAAAAAACAGTACTAAAGTAAATAATAGTATACTTTTTTAGTTTAATATTTAATAATACAATTGGTTTAAATTATCTGTATTATAATTGTAAGCTTTAATATAATTACTTTTTTATAATGATAATATAAATTTGTAAGAATAACAGCCAAAATAAAAAGTAAAAAATCAATAACGCACATACTATATATTAATAAATATTTATCAATAATCTATAATTTAAAATCTATATCATTGAACTATATTATTCCTGTGTGGCTGTATCTTATTATAAATACGCGTTAAAACTCATTTACGCTATTGTTCACACTTATTCTCGTTATAACAATAACTGATTGGACAATACAGCAATAGGTTTGTCTCATATTTGAGTGCGCACTTCAAATGCCATATTTGATATTTCAATGTATTAAAATACTCGTTGACAGTGTAGATTTATGAGGAAATAAACTAACAATAAAATAAAATAAAATCATAATGTATAAATCTCACTTATGACAAATAGACTAGGTTTTTAGATGTAATGAATGTTTTTAGGTGTTCTAACTTAAAGTTATTAAAATTACTATTAGTTGTATTACTTGTATTAATTGTTAAATTTTTCTAAAAATTTTTTCTAAAAGTGATCTGATAATATTATAAAAAATATTTAAAGGTATGAATTATTATATGTATTATCGTACAAATATTTTTATACGAACAATATATAATATGATAAATTAATATTCTCTTTTTCTGTATTTTCGTAGCAAGTCATTTCTGATTTTTGAAACTTTTTTCTTCTAAGAGAATACCCAAAAATCCTCTCCAAAAATATACCACTGATTACATAGTTATTAAAATAATAATTCTAATTATTATTTGTAATCAATATGGTAATTGTTAATTATAATTATTAAAACAACAATAGAAATTTCCGCATTAAACATATATATCTATAGTTAAATAAGTATGCATAAAAAACAAATATATTTTTGAAAATATTTTTCTAATATTAAATTGTTTAATGAATGAAAATGAATGAGTGAGTAAAAATATTAAAAATAAAAATACCCGCAATTATGGACCGTAATTAAAATATATATAATAATAATTAGACATTCATATGCATTGTAAACACAATCTATTATAACGAGCAAAATAGTTTAAAAAGTAGGTTTAAAACCAATGCGTTGTAGTGTAAAATAGACCTTTGAATCCATTAAAATATTTACACTAATCTGTTTTCCGGAACAGTTATAAATTTATCATTTTGCTATTAAATTACAATCAAAACATACAATTATATTATAATTTAGTTTCACTCTAAATATGTTAATTGTTAAAGTAGATCTTCTTAAAATAAAAGAGTTAAAATAATCTATAACAACTGCATTAAATGAGAATTTAGAATAGTTCGTTAATTGTTAGTGAATCTACCTGTTATATAATGTTAGCGTATTAATTACTTGGTTTAACACAAGGCATTTAAGTCGAATATCTGATTGTATAAAATCGTTAAGTAATTAATTAGGTGTAAGCACTAAGTATGTACCTAATATTTAATCGTTTTTTACGTATGCGCTCCAATATATATTATCGCATAAATATGTAATGTACATAGTACAGTCGTGATAAACGTATTATAAATTAAATTATTATTTGTTTGAACGATGTAATTGGAAATACATTTTAGATTTGCTATATTTAATACAAGTATAACAATAATATGTACTGTTGGTGCTTCCAAAAATGAAAATTTTCATGATTCTTATTGATAATTCAGAGCGGTTAAAATTTATAAATTTACATTTTAAAATATTTTACTTGAATTTGTATATACAATCCACATAAAATTAATAAAAATATTATTTATTAAGAGTTAACGCCCGCGAGGGGCAAGAGTACAGTTAAGTAATTATTATAA
The DNA here is from genome assembly GCF_003268045.1 of Sipha flava. NCBI lineage: Eukaryota > Metazoa > Arthropoda > Insecta > Hemiptera > Aphididae > Sipha > Sipha flava. The sequence continues at coordinate 1,319,075 of NW_020273468.1, forward strand.
TCTAGAACAATAAGATGAGAATAATACAAAATAATTACAATAATAATAATCTCCTATAAGTTATAATATTTTGAATACATGATATTTTAATTTCGCCTTATCATCTAAAAAAAAAATCAAAAACTTTTAATTCATTACACAAACTTAACATTAAGTACTTAGGGCTGTTTAGAAAAAAATTGTTTGCTTGTATTTCAGTGTAAAAACAACGAAAATTACGAGTAGCAATTTGCGGTACGCTAAACGGAATTAATTATAATAATTCTGGACCGTCTATAAAGCCATTTAAGAGTTCATGTATAAAATAAGCATCGATAAAATTCCGTTTAGATTTCAATGTTATCATGTTGAACTGGTTTTCGACTTCTGAAATAGAACTACCGACTAGATTAAATTGATGAGCTACGTATTGTGCTGAGGAAACGTTTTCAATTTTATCAGTTAAACCTATTGGTCTTAGGTTCCAAACTGTTGAACCAAATTCAAGTCCAGATCAAACCAATGCATTGTATAAGGTTTTTAAATAGTTTAAATGTTTAAACTCAGTACAATTACATTTAATGAAACCAAGATTTCTAAAAGTTTTAGCGCAGATACTATTGTTGTGTTCATTAAAAGTAAGATTAGATGAAATTAGATGCAAATAAATAAAATTATAATTTGTTAGTTTATTAAAAATATGTACGTTAAAAATCGTTAAGATTGCCAATTAATTTGGTGCGTGAAGAAGAAGTTGACTGTAGATATATATTATTACACTTATTGGATTTTACGGTAAAAATAGTTATATAATTAGTTATTAGTATACTGGTGCAAAACAATAATTTTCTCATTAAAAACAAACATATTTTTTACATTATAAGAGTTAAACAATACATTATTTTATAATGGACTAACTCAGTGTAAAACGTGTGGTTTACGTATTGGATCACAATATTAATCCATAAGTAAATACTTAAATATTTTGTATAATCAAACACCTTGGGCAATATACTATGAGGATACGAAAAAACGGGTGATAATACTATGTGTAATATGTGAACCGCGGAATGCGAAAATAGTCACGAACAGATAAAAATAACTCATACTTGGTGTAGTTGACGTCAAATGTCTCGGAACAAAAGAAAAACCCTACGTGATATACAGCGTTTATATACCACCTATACGATATTATTACCAGATATTATCTAAGAAAATATTATAACATATAATATTTCACCCTCGCATTGAAACAGTTATATTGTATTAATATGACATCGTACATTTTTAGATATTTGAGATGCTTCTGGTTTCTGCTACCCCACTTATCTAAAGGGGTTAAATACTTATGGCTGAATAAACATCGTGTCTTAAAAAGGATTTTTCAATTTGTATTCTATAGAACAGTAGTAGTTATATATAAATAAAAATGAGTATAAATATAATGACCTACCACAAAATTGTTTAATATATATTTCGGATAAATAGTCACAAACACTGTTCTAGGCGTCTCGTAGTGGGCTGATATTAATAAAAATTGAGAATCATGAAAAAATTATAAGTACATATAGTTTTCGATATTTTTCTTAACTGGATTTATACTATAATACATTAAAATAGTGATATTGATATAATATAAATTATATTGTGTTGTGACCACTCGTTTAATATTAACAAGTGAGCTATTACGTATTATTTAGTATGTTGTTATTTATTGCCATGGTATGTTATATGATTTTATTCAATTATTTTCCTTTCCTTCTAAATTTAAATGTCTGAAATGCTGTTAATTATAATTAAATCTATAGTTTTAGCACAAATGGCGTTTAATAGTGATTTCATAGTTAAATTTTAGAACTAATTTAATTATAATTAATTATACCAAGTGTATTATAAACGTAATGGTATAAATAAAACGGAAAATTCTTCTAATTCTCACAAGAATAATTCATCTACATCCGAATAAAATAAAAATACAAAATGTAGCATACTCAAAAAATTTTTTATTAAATTATATGTGTTAAGTTATTATTTGCAATTAAAAGATTAACATTTTTTTTGTTTGATTAAATGTGAACTATAGATAAATTTTATAAAAATGTTATTGTAATTTAATTTTTTCCAACATTTATAAATTTTAGCCTACTATGTGTCAATATATATCATACTAAGGATAATATTTAGAGTAACGGATATATAATAATAAATTCTGTATTATATACTTATCGAATACACACGCATACATATATATATATAGTATATAGTGTAATAAGTTGATTCTCTACGTGCAGTTGTGACAAAAATGTTTGAAATTCGGTTATGTTGTCGGTAGTTTGCATTGCAGTGATATTAATAATGGTTAACTTTTCATATTACGAGATTCAATTAGTTCCAAGGAGGAATGAATGGTGAAATAATATAAAAAAATGGACATATCAATCGAACGCAGGTGTAGTGTATTCATACAAAATCATGAAATGATAAAAAGTCTAGCACACAAATCGAAATTAGATAGGTAGTATATTTAGCAACAGGATTTGTTGAATCTATCCACTCATACCTTTTGTCATCAATTGCCAACATTTTCCACATAAAATATACGAATTTGGGTGGATTTTGACTAATGTGGGCAAAGATTAAAATGAGCATCCGCGTAATATGGGTACTCAGTTCGGTATATGTTTATTCAGCAATATTTATTTTATTATAATAATAACTAATACAATTGGGTTTCATCGTATCTATGAGATTGTATTTATCAAAAATAATTAACTTTTAAACCTTTATGGGATTTTGTTGTGAGTTTAATTGAAGAATGCATAGGAATGTTTATCAAAAGCAATACAAAATAAAAAAATGAAATGATAAACTTACAAATTTCATTACCTAACTCGATAACAATAATTTCAGTCTTTCCGTGGATTTTAACGTGATTAACGTTTTTGATTATGCCTGGAAAATTTCTTTCCGCAAAGGATATTTATTTATCTTTTAATTTAGCTTTTTTTTTGCCAAATTTATGGGTTAGGTACGTGTGTAAAATATAAAATTTTCGATAGTGGAAAAGGTGGTTTTTTTTAAGTAAATTCAGTTTATTTGGACAACCACTTAATGTAGGGCCAATTATTTTGGTCTCAATGTATCCAAATCAATCGGAATTCAATGTATTAATTTAATATTTCAATTTTTAACTCTAATTACGATACAGCAACTATAGCTTAATAATATTATTAATTCTATTGTTTTGTATTAAAATGTTTACATATTATTTACCTCATAGTCCTTCAAAGACCTTTATAGGTATATGAGTTATCCACCTACCACTTGATCTAATGTAAAAGATTTAGTGGCCGCTACGCGTAGTGATAGTGATGGATGCCACTGATGAGAGAAGAGTAATAATCTGAATCGAGAAATAATTTTTATAAACGACAGTTATGATTAGGACGATTTTCTCGGTCGGGATTAGGAACTGTCCCAATTCCATATAACACGCGACTTGTTTTCATCCCATCACGGCGCAACAGATGAATACGGTCAATAGACGCAACTAGGGAGCGCAAGAGGGTCTTTAACACTACTGTGTTCAAATTTAGCATTCCTGTTTTTTTTTAGATCAATTTATAATAATTACAGTGAAATACCATCAGTTTTACTCTCAGCAATTTCAACACCCTCAATATTTGAACGCTATTTGCGCTAATGAAGCTAATGTACGCTTCCCCGTCTCCTCGCTATCGAAGAGTCGAGTATCGTTTAGTTCATGGACTTTAAAAGATGTTTAGGATTATAATTATCATCTATCACACTAACGCCATCTGTACGTTATATCACTCAATATGTCATATCACGTCTATCCACTGTTGGTTATTAAACGACGATGTCTGTGGTCCGGTCGTTGTCGATAAGTGTTATCAGCCCAACACAGAAAAACGTGTTTTCGAATAATGATCGTCTACAGGTAATTTTTCTTAAAAATCGCGTTTTAATCGTGGTGAAAACATTTCATTATGTGTATGTTTTTTTTGGAGTTTTCTTACTTCCTGACGTCTCTAAACTTTATTGATACTTAATAATGCAAAGTTGTGCTTGAAAATTCTTGAGTTTCATTATATATTCAGTGACTGATAATGGCTGAAGAATTCGACGACAAGAAGAAAGAACATCGGAAAAGACATTCTGGTAATATATTCTTTTTTCGTTTTCACACGTATCTTATCATATTCTCGTTTGTAATTTTGATAATTATTTATTTCAAATTTTGTAAAACTTTATTTATTCTTTGTGTAGGCAGGAAAGCCGAGAAAAAAGACTTAAAGAAAAAATTGGATCAAGATGAAGCATCTGCAAGGAAAAGAAATCCCAAGGCATTTGCTATTAACTCTGTTGTTAGTGCTCAAAGGCGATTTAGAAGGTGGGTGGAACATCTAATTAATCTGTTTATAGAATATTTTTAATAATTATAAAAACAAATTTGTATTGATTCAGAGCTCAAGATTTGGATACTAAAAAACAACATATTCCCCTTGTTGATCGTACACCTTTGGAACCTCCACCCATTGTTGTTGTTGTTGTTGGACCACCAAAAGTCGGTAAAACTACTTTAATTAACTGTCTTATAAAGAATTTTACTAGACTACCTCTGACTACCATTAATGGGCCTGTTACTATTGTATCTGGTAAAAGACGACGTATTACACTAATTGAATGTAATAATGATATAAACAGTATGATTGATTTGGCCAAAGTTGCGGATCTTGTACTCCTGATGATTGATGCTTCATTTGGATTTGAAATGGAAATATTTGAATTCCTTAATATTTGTCAAGTAAAATTACAAGTCATAGATTATTTGTAAAGTATTAATGATTTATTTATTTTATATAGGTGCATGGAATGCCAAAGATAATGGGTGTATTATCTCATCTTGACATGCTGAAAAATAATAAAACTCTCAAACGTACTAAAAAGTTACTTAAACATCGTTTTTGGACTGAAGTTTATGCAGGAGCAAAATTATTTTATTTATCTGGTATTCACCGAGAAGAATATGTACGTAATGAAATTAAAAATTTAGGAAGGTTCATATCAGTTATGAAATTTAGGCCTTTAACCTGGCAAACTTCTCATTCATATGTTCTGGGTTTGTACATTTATTTTAAAATATGTATTGTTAAACAAGTTACAACTTAGATACTGTCAATTACTATTATTTATCACTGCTCTAAAATTTAATAATAGTTTTAGAGTATGTATTATAGTATTTAGCTTTTGATTTTTTTTTTTAGTATTTTGTTTAGTGTTAATATTATTTTTTAATGATTTAAGTGGATCGTTTGGAAGACCTTACACCACCAGAATTAATTCGTCAGAATGTTAAATGTGATAGACGAGTGAGTTTGTACGGATTTGTTAGAGGTATTCCAATGAATAAACAAAGTAGTGTTCATATACCAGGTAAATAAAACTAATATTAATTGAAAAACTATATATATAATAATAAATATATGCTTAAACCAATAAATTCAATAAATTTCTTAGGTTGTGGAGATTCACCTATATTTGATATGTGTTATCTTCCTGACCCTTGCCCGTTACCAGAAAAATTAAAAAAACGAAGTTTAGTTGACAAAGAACGTCTTGTATATGCACCATTTTCTGGAGTTGGTGGAATTGTGTATGATAAAGACGCAGTATATGTTGAACTAGGTGGAAGTCATTCTCATAGTAAAGTAAGTTTTTCTCGTTAAATTTATTTACAACAATATTAAATATTTCATTTGTTTAGATTATGAATAATACTCAAGATAATACTCCTGGTAGAAATTTAGTTAACAACATTGTGGAAACACATGATACATTAGATCAAAAAATAGATCGTAGTGAAGTTCAAATATTTTCAAATACCGAACCAATAGTTTCAACTGATTTTGGACAGGAGTATGTATAAAACTTCACTCGTTAATAGGGCCTGAATTTATTCTTCTAAAACTATTGAACAATTACCTTAAAAAATAACCTATAACATTTAATTTTAGAAATTATATTGTCTTTTTTTAATTTATCATTTACAAAAAAACTATATTAATTTTAACAAAAAATAATAATAATTAACCTGATGTTTTTATTAAATTTTACTTGATGTGGCATCAATGATTTTGATTGAATTTATCTTATGATAAATAAAATATATACTATAAATAAGTTAAATTTAAATTATTAAGCTGTGTAATGTACAAAAATATGCAATAAAATTAAAAAAAAAAAAAATTGAAATATGTTAGAAAATACTCTAAAAATGAAAATATTTTCCAAATAATATTTTTACATTTGAAGTGTTAGTTTCATGAAGAGAATTATAATATATTTAATATATACTTGGAAAGTCTTGTTAAGATGATGATTTTAGATCACCCTATAAAAGATGCACATTGTATTGAATTCAGAGCCTTTTATATTAACATTTATTTTCATAATGAATATGCCAGAACTTTAAATTTTTATTTTGTAGTGATGAAATGGAAGAAAATATATCTGTAACTAATGTTAAAGATCTAAATGATGGAAGAAATAGACGTAAAGTCGTATTTAGATCAGATGATATGAACTTTTCAGATCTTGATGAATCTGATAATGATAATGATGACAATGAATCTGATATAGAAGATATTGCTCCTATAAGTGAAGAAAAAATTAATACTGATTCTGAATGGTCAGATTCTGAGGATGAAACAGAAAATAAAAATAGTTCTAATGACAAATCACGTTTTTATGGAAAATCCTTTGGTAAAGAAAATGAAATCAGAAAAAAAATTGCTAATGAGTTGGCGAAATTGGATAAAATTAATCAGGAATCAAATATTAATAACTGGAATGATCAAGAACAAGATGTTTCTGAAGGTAATCTGGAATATGATGAAAATTCTGATGTTGAAGATGATAGTGAAAACGAAGATTTAAAAGATAGTGAAAGTGATGAAAATATGGTAGATAATTTAAATGACCAAGGCAGAAAAACAAGTTTGGTTGGTAAAGAATTAACTAATGGTTTACAAGAAATTAAAGAAGACACCACATTAAATTGGAAGAAAAATTTATCACAAAAAGCAGCAAATGCATATTATGAACGACAAAATTCAGTTGTTAACCTCTGGAAACTAGTTTATGGTAAAAAATTTTTAGCAAACAAATTAAATTTTCAACTTAAAATAAATTCAGAAGTTTTAATATTTTGAATAGGTGAAGAAGTTAATGAACAATCGAAAGAAGATCAATCAAATGAAGAGGAAGATGAATTAGGTGGTCTCTTTCGAATTTCATCAATGAAAAATGTAAAAAAACAAAACGAAAAAAAAGATATGAATAAAGAGGATGTTTCTAAATTTAATGTTAATCATTATCATGATTGGAGTTTACCAGAAGTAAGAATTAAAAGTACCTGCTTGATTTTGGTATAAATTTAAAGAAGCTTAAACTTTACAGATTTTTGGTTAAACTTCTCAAAAATATAATCAAATTAACTAATAAATATTATTAGTAGTTATATTCAATAATTGTTTATTGATTGATTTAAGTTATTAATTTTTTTTTAGGTTTGTGATACTATAAGAGATATGTTTGTAACTGGAAAATGGAAACGTAATGAAGATGCTACAGCACTTCTTGAGGATGACGATGAAGAACTTTATGGGGATTTTGAAGATTTGGAAACTGGAGAGATGGTGCAAGGCAAAAATGTTGATTCTGATAATGATAGTGTCATTGAAAAACCTAATAAACCATTGACTGAAGATGAATTGATCGAAAAAAAGAAAAAGTTAAAAGAACAGTTTGATGAAAATTATGATGATAAAGATGGAACTCCTAGTACTTATTATGACGAATTAAAAGAAGAAGCTTCCAAACAAGCTCAACTTAATAAAAGCCAGTTTGAAGGAATGGATGATGAAATTCGTGTGCAGCTAGAAGGATATAGAGCTGGGATGTATGTGCGAGTTGAATTAGATGCTATGCCTTGTGAATTAGTAAACAATTTTGATCCATCCTACCCTCTAATTGTAGGAGGTCTTCAAAGTGGAGAAGAAAATATTGGATTCTTAAAAGTTATTATTAAAGCTTAATATTTGATAGAACTGTTAAATTTTTTAATAAATTAACTGTATAAATAGGTTCGAATTAAGAAACATAGATGGTACAATAAAATACTAAAAAATCGAGATCCTGTTATTGTATCAATGGGTTGGAGAAGATTTCAAACATTACCAATATTTTCTAAACAAGAAGATAATATGAGACATAGGTAACAAGTAAATTATTTAAATTTATAGTCTTAAAATGTTTTTAATATTTTATGTTTATTAAATTTTAAATTTCTAATTAAAATATTTCAGAATGCTTAAGTACACTCCTGAACATGTAATGTGCATGGCACACTTTTGGGGTCCAATGACGAAACCTGGTACAGGATTTCTAACTATTCAAGATGTTTCATCCCAACAGGTATAAAATCTAAACAACTTGTTAGAATATTATTTAATATTTATTTGTTTAAAGGCTGGTTTCAGAATAACAACTACTGGGACAGTTGTTGATACTGACCAATCAACTCAAGTTACTAAGAAATTAAAATTGACTGGTTCCCCTTTGAAAATTTACAAACGAACAGCATTTATTAAAGATATGTTTAATTCCACTTTAGAGGTAACCAAATTTGAAGGTGCACGTATTAAGACTGTATCTGGTGTCAGAGGACAAATTAAAAAAGCTTGTCCAAAACCAGAAGGCTCATTCAGAGCTACTTTTGAAGATAAAATTAAAATAAGTGGTATAAATGGATTTGTTTAATATTTTACATACATTAAATAAATATTATTTTAACCATTATTTTTTTTATCAGATATTGTGTTTTGTCGTACATGGTACAATGTTGAAGTTCCAAAACTCTATAATCCAGTTACATCACTACTTTTACCTTTAAATGAAAAGAACTCTTGGCGTGGTATGAAAACTACTGGACAGCTAAAAAGAGAAAAGGGAATTAAAGGAATGCCACAAAATGACTCTATGTATACTGTAAGTTTTTAATATTTTTATATATGATTAGACTATGATTTATATTGTACAATTAATAATTCTATAAAATGAATGGGTTTCATAGTCAATTCATAGAAACATGAAACATTTCAAGCCTCTCAAACTATCAAAGAATTTGCAAGCTCAGTTACCATATGTTGATAAACCTAAGACTTTGGCTACTGCTAAATTAGATTTGAAGAAACAACGTGTAGCTGTGGTTAGAGATGGTCATGAAGAACAAGTTGCGTCGTTGATGAAGATGATTCGCACTACCTATAAAGAAAAGAAACGAAAAGACAAAAAAGATATGAGAGTAAGAGTCAGAAAACATAAAAAAGATATTCAAACCGAAGTAAGAGCTAAGTATAAGAGAGATCAACAAAAGAAAAAAGCTGTTATGAGAAAACGTTCTAAAATGTCATCTAGTAAATAAATGTACGTTTTCTGTGTTAAAAATCAACACTATTTTATATTGTTTAAATAAATTATGTCGATTTCTTTATTAAATATTTATTCTTATACCTATCCTTATGTCATCTTTAATAATTGTTTCTATATGGATGTATTATAATCTATTCATATTTATGCATGTAAATTAATTAGTAATATATATATTAGGGTGGCACATATTTTTAACTTATGAACTTTTGGTTTCTCGCCTTCTCATTTTGTTCATTATTATCAGAAAGTAATTAAGTAATATTTCATACATTTTTACGGTTTTTTAAGTATATCAGAATAATGGTTGATGATATAAAAAAAAATCCCATACAAGAATGATAAAAAATTAAGTTTTCTAAAAAAATTGAATAAGATTATAAATTTGTTGATTAAATTGAAATAAATTGATTGTTTTATTGCAAGAGTCGGGTAAAAATATAAATCCTTTCTAGTGCAAGAAAATAATTAATTTTATAATATTACAAAAAAATACATATAAGGTATGAATTGATATTATTCTATTATTTTTATAAATACAAATTAAAAATTATTTACAATCACATAATATAAAATAATGTTCTTTTTATCTGTACCTTAGGAGCAAGTTATGATTTTATTTTATTTTATCTTCTGAGGGAGGGAGTCGTGACTCGGGACCTCCCCCAACAAAAAAAAAGGCACAAACGTTGTTTAGCCTCAATTTTTCAGTAGTTAAATGTCAATCTAAATCAGTCTAAACTAAAATTATTATGGAAAAATTAAGAAAAATATTTTTAAAATTGTTAGTTTTATTTATTCTGACTTAATTTTCACATTTGAGTACATTTTAAAACGTAAATAAATAAAATTAAAAACAATATAACTCAAATACAC
>NW_020273468.1:1329452-1339032 GCF_003268045.1 Sipha flava
AAGACTAAAATTGTTAGTTTTATTTATTCTGACTTAATTTTCACATTTGAGTACATTTTAAAACGTAAATAAATAAAATTAAAAACAATATAACTCAAATACACTAAGACTAAAAATGATATGATTACAACAAAAATTACATCCAATAATATATATTGGTACCACGAGAGGTTTAGAGCTTCAGATTTTAAATGTTGGGCACCATTATGACGAATAACGTATTCTGTCCAGTATAAAACCAAATCTTGAGGTGTCATCGGTCGATCTTTAAAACGTTTGGCAGCTACTTTAGCATTTTTTGTGTAACTAAAAAAAAAATAAATAAATGAAGCGTTTAATTCGCCTTTCTCAAATTCAAAATTTTAATATCATATTATTAAGAGGCAATGAACATAGTAATACTTTTTAATATATTTATGTTAATAGTAATAGTTATTGTTTAATATTCCATGGACAACAAAGTTATTATTGATTATAATCGCCTGACTCTCACTTCGTGTTATATAAAAGTTTAATTAAAAATACGTACGTAATATAATTAAATATCAACTCTAGACATTATTAATATATGATTATATAATTTTATACCTATTTATATGTATATATATGTGTGTGTGTGTAGATTATATCTTTAGACAACTGATAGATAATTACTTAAATAACAATAATAACTTTAATAATTTATCAAAAAATAAGCAGCGTATTAATAAATTAAATAAAGACGAGGGAAAATGTAATTTTGTATCAAATAAAAAACAAACCATCATACTTTTTATCATTGATTAGCTTATCAATTGTTTTCAAAAATTCATTTTTATTAAATGTCAATAAATCCAATGATAGTGCCATTTCTGCATTTACCAAGTTACCCACGTTTCTTGGCTGGTCATAGAAAAGCGGGAATCCAAGAACTGGGACTCCTGCATCAACGGCTTCGTATACTCCAGATATTCCTCCGTGACTTATAAACAATTTTACATTAGGATGTACTAAAAATTAAATAATTTTGTTAAATTATATAAGTTATAAAAAATAAAATACAATGGTGACTCACGAAGAACATCACGTTGAGGAAACCATTTTCTCGTCATTACATTATCTGACAAATTTTTGATTTCTCCATCATATTTCCATAATATCCTTTGAGGAACTTGAGCAAACGATTCAATAAGTATTTGTTGTATACGGTTTGGTAATGTTGACATTGATGACACAGATCCAAAAGTAAAATATATTACTCCATGTGGTGATTTTTCAATAAAATCTAATATATCCTAAAATTAAATTTAAATCAAATCTGTTTGAAAATGAAAAAGTTATTTTAACATATTTGAAATAAAATATAAATTTAAACGAATAACGAGTAAATAAAGAGCAAAAATATGCAAAAATCTATAAGCGACAATTTAATTAAAATTATTACCTCATTATATAAAATGATAAAAGCATTTATAATTAAACAAGCCATTTGTTTAAAGCTCATTAAGAGTATATACAATTTGATTTTTTTTTTACAACTTTACTTTTATAATACTGTAAAACAATAAAGTTTTGATATTCATATATTGATACTATTTTAAAATTGTTTTGAACACGACTGTTTCAACCCAACGTAGGTGCATACAAATAATTCTCAATAACGACTGAGTTACCCAGTCTTTGGCCTAATTTAAATTGTAATAAAATCCAGTGGCACAACATCAAAAATCCAAAGTTATTTGTAATCAGTGTAGTACGTTATGTATGTTACGTTTTAGTTATTAAGGAACATTACAATTAATGTTGGTTTTGTCCATTTTGCATGAGAAAAAACAGTTATTTGAAGATTTTTTGTTTTCTTGAGAACTCCTGAATACTTCGGTAAAAAATATAATTGAAGTTATTGATAAGTTTTTTTTTACATAACGCTGATTTAAAAGTGAAAATCATCAAGCATGCAGTGGAATTTGAACGAGATTATGAAGAGAAAAGAAAGGTTTCACTCATCTCAATTGGAATAACTAATTAAACTAGTTTATAATTAAATTTTAAAGGGTTAATTAAAATAATGTGTTATGTAAAGCCGATTTCCAAATCAAATACCGAAATCTCTTTTTAATGTATTTTATTTATTTTTTTTGAGAGAGTTAAGTATTTACAAAAAAGGGCCCCCCACCCCCAGACCAATTTAAATTGTAGATTATACGCGCAGCTCACACCGTAGTACTACTACTCACTTCCGGTAAGTTCTCGCGTGGTTTCAAGTGGATGCCGCCGATCTGTATCATGTTTACCGGAAACGGGCGCGGAGATTCGGTGATGAAATGCGTGTTGATGAACACGAGCGCCGGCTTGTGCCGGACGTCAGCCACGTCGTAACGCTTGGGCTCGCTGTACATCATCCTGACGTTGGTCAACCACGGCACGACCTTCACGTACACGTGCACCGCGACGTTGGTCAGCCGTTGCGCGAAGCCGTCCATGACCGGGCCGTTGTACAGCAGGTTGGGCACGTAGGACGGGCTGGGCTCGGTGCCGAATATCAGCATCTCCATGGGCGTGATCATGGACGACGGGATCGCGTAGATCTCGGGCACGCGCAACCGGTGCGCCAGGTACGACAGACACGGCGAGTAGAACGGCTCGAGCACGACCACGTCGTAACGGCCCGCGTTCTCGGCGCGCATCAGCCGCTTGACCGGCTCGTGGTCGAAGAACGCGTCGCACATGTCGCGTTCGTGGCTGCGCTCCGGCATCGGCGGCAGCATTTTGATCAACGAGCCGAATTGCTCGATCATGCGCTCGGCGTTTTCCTCCGCGTAGATCGGAAACACGTGCGACGCGTCGATTTCCGTGTAGTTCTCCCGGTCGCCGGTCGGCAGCGGAGTGATCACGGTCACTTGGTGCCGGGCCGTCAACACGTCCAGTATGGACCGCATATACTGCCAGTGGCTTCTACTGCCGATCGGCTCGACCGCCAGTATCCGAGCACCGAGCACCGCGGACATTTGCGCGGCGGCCAACACCAATAACGATAGCTCCATCCTCATCCTGTGACCGGCCGAACCAATACAATTGATATCGTCGTAATATAACCAATTGTTGTATTAGATATACTACACGCAACATTCGTATAAAGTATTAAGTTTGTTAGTTATTCAATATATATATTACAAGCGCGCCTGAAGGATAAAATCCCACCCGGGGCAAGATTAATATTCTAAGGACCGAAACAACGCGTATCTAAAAATAGATGAGAACAAAATCAAATACCATAGAAATCGGTACTCGGGAGAATTTATAGTCTTAAGCGATATATAGTCATGTGTAAACATTGTAAGCTAATAAATGCGTTCAAGGTTATACATTTTAGATTATCTAAAAATATAATAAATTTTACAAAACTTCATAAATGGAACTCAATAAAATTATGTTATAATTGATATGCGTGATATTAAATTAACAATAGTTTTGAAACAAAAATTAACAGTTTGGGCAATGGCCGCTTTGTTCCCCCTATGGGCATGCATATATACATGCCCATAATATAATATATATATAATATAATATTGAAAAATTATAAGTTGACCGATGGTCAGAGTTGGTCATGCGAGCGTTTTATTGACAGACGTTGAACGAACGTTGTTTCAACGGACGTTGTTTTTCCATTCACACACTACAATAGGTTGGGGCAACGTCAGCTTCCATCAGAATGGATGACGAAATGGTTCTGGTGCAATTTTCGTTTATGCTGTTTTGAAAGTTATCCGCCAATAAAAAATCAAATGAAAGAAAATGATGGGTGCCTGTAACCCGGTGTAAATAGTGAACAATTATTGTACGGCGATTTTTATACCCTTTATAAAGCCTTTATAAAACCTATATATATATAGGTTGTTATAGGTTAGGTTAGGTTGTTGGGTTGTATAGGTGTTTGCTAGCTGATAGTGTACATATATAAATATTAATTTTCGTAAATCTTTGATGAACTTTTTACCAAAATTAAACATCAAATAATCCACTACAGTTACAAATACGAGATAACTTTCAGTTTTATTTGAAAAATCATCATATAAAACTGACATAACGTTAAACTAGGCTTCATTTTTTTATATTTCGATCTTTATAAGATTTATTAGGTGTGTCCCACAATACTGACCATTTTTTAATTTCAGTTATTTATTGTTCTGTTTCCAAATTTCTATTGCAAAAGTTTTAAAAAAATGTATATCATCACCTTCTACGAGTGAAAATATATACTAAGTACAAGATCAGCGAGAGGGTGGGGCAGAGAGGGCTAAAGCCCCGGGGCTCATACCTCCGAGAGGGCCCGTCGTCTCAGCATTTTATACAAAATTATTTTATAATCTCATTTGCTAAAACATAAGATGCAAATTTGAATATTTTTATTGTACAAGTATGTAGTGTTTCAAAATTGCATGAAATTTAAAATTGTGAAATATTTCAGCATTTAATAATTTTTAAATGAGTTATATTTTTACATATAACTATCATAACTCACTTTCACAATTTTATAATATTAGGGAAATCAATGGTTATACCTATAACTAGAACTTTTAGATTAAATAATTAATAATTGATAAACAGCTATCATTAATATTTTTATTAGAAAAAATTTCAATGTTTTACGTTTTTGTAAAATATATATTTCATCATATAGTGAAATATTTCATACTTCTAATTCAACAATTATGTGGAAGTAGTATGCAGTGGCGCAACTAGGGGTGGGGTTTGGGGGTTGTAACCCTCTCCCAAAATTTTTCTTAAATTTTTACAAATTCTACGTAGGAAAATTTTTTTTTTATCTTGAACTCGCGAAACGGTTGATTGATATGAAATATAAATATTATTCGTATTATAATTGATAAAAATAATAACATGACAATATGGAATAGTTTGTAATGTTCCGTTCAACTCTAAAACATCAATAACCTTGCTACTACGATATTCGATTTTACAATACTTTTTTTTTATGGTATCACAATATCAAATAGAACTCAAACAGTTTAATTTGTAATTTCAATATTTTACTCATAAACCTAACTTAATCTTACTTCCATACCCCTACCAAAAACCTGCAGAAAATGCTTATTTTAATTCACAACTTATAATGACAACTCGTGGTATATATTTAATATCAAACTGAATTAATCAAGTAGGTATTTAATTTAATTTTAACTTTTTTAACTTTTATTTCTTTTAAGTAAAATTGTAACTATACATTAATCCATCTAGAATAAAAAATACGAGACTAATATAGCAATTAAAAATTATGTACCACAAATATAATTAAATGTACTTAACTGAACATTTTTAAAAAAAAAAATTTACACAATGTTAATAACTTTTTTATGTTAAATTGGAATTAAAAATTAAAAATACCAGTCATTTTTAATAACAATTTAGAACTTAGTTAAAAGGCTTCATGCAACATTTATTCGACTCAGCTCTAATTTTGATATAACATTAATTAAAATTACATAAACTTATATTTATAATATAAACTTAATACCAATACAAGATAGGCATTGGTCATTAACTGAAATAAAAGCATTTTAAGAAATATATATCTCATAGAATTTTATGACTATTACATTATAACTCGAAATACATTTTTATATTTACCATGGGTAGTTAAAAAATGTAGTGAAATTTATTTAAAAATATTCAATAAATCGTATATAAGTATCAATATTAAATTAGGATTTAGAAAAAAAATGAAAGGAAAATCAATTATATTATGACCTATATAAAATTAATGCAGTTAATTAAATATATAAGTATTACATAGTAAGTAATATTTTACTAACCTTAATTTAATTGAAACCGAAGAAATATGTACATGTGTTAAATATAATACGTATAGAAGAATATTTAATAAAACACTTCTTCAATGGAAAGAACGAATGTGCGAAGTAATGTCAAAAATATATTTATTATGGCTTAAAAAGAAACTTTAAACGTAATGTAAATACTATTGTTTACTATAAATACAATTAACCGATAAAAATATAAAACTAATTAGAAATATACTTCAGATAACATATTAATTTGCACAGGTAACGAAAATGCAGGCCATTGAACTAAAATCACTATCAGAAACATGGCTTAATATAATTTCTATTAACATGATTAGAACTAATATATTTGCTACTTAAAAATTAAAAATACAGCGTAAATATAAAAATTACCCACATAGAAAATACCAAACAAAAAATAATAGACTATCGAGGCATTCGGTTACATTTAAAAAAAAAACAAATTTTCTACTTGAGAATAATTTATTTTATTAACCTTTTTTGTATAAAATATATAAAATATTTAATTTATTTAAAAAATACTTTATTCTAAAATGAATAAAAATTGAAATTAAACATGTTAACATATATGTATGTAGTAGAAATCAAATAATAGTCTTATACTTAAATAATAATTATAAGATAAATAATTGTTTAGGATATTAAAACATTTGACATTTTATTAAAAAAGTTTCTTATCATTCTGATTTTGATCAAATGTTGTTGGAATAAGTCGTAGGTTTCTGTATAAAATTAATAATCGAACGAAATCAATAATTATATTTTCTTTTGTTTTCATATTTTTTGCTTTAATGGTATTGAATATGTACTTAATTGAATAGATCAAATGTTTTAAGCTTTATTATAATATTATGTATTGTTATAATTAAGTATGTTGGAATAAATATGTAATACTAAAGTGATAATTGCACGATATTCGATTTTGAAATATTTAAATAGTATTTACATGATCATCATTTTTTCTTATTATTCCGTATAAACGTATCACACTGTATGTATATTCAAATAAAGTATAAATGGAATAAACATTGAATAACAAAACTATTAAAATAGCATATAGTCAATGTGTTTTGAATGAAAACAAAACAAAATAAATGTTAGAAAATGATAACATGTCTTATAAACATATAAGCCATTATACTTTTGCCCCCATTTTAAAAATAACTAACATCATTTGTTTAAGGAATTTTTTTCTTTATTTAATTGTACATAAATAGTATACAATTATTGAATCTTTCTTTAGATTAAATTATTTTTGTAATTTTACTCAGATTTATACGAATGAGAATTTTAAAAATATTATCATAAATGATGGAATAATTTTGTAAATTTATTTGGAAGTAGTTTTTTAAATGTTTTAAGTATTTTAAGTGTATTTATTTATACTTAGTTCTATCATATTTTAATTCAAATTTCTGCTGTAAAGAACATTTTAACTATGCGTAATAAAGTACACAATAATAAAACACATTGTTCATAAATTGTTCGTATACATGTTACAACACAATTAAAACTTAAGTTATATATATAGTTGTATAAATTTGATTTATAATTTTGTGAGTGTGATTAATTCATTTACACTACAAACTATATTTTATACTGATACCATTGTTTGATTTATTGTTAAATAATAAAATGTCTAAGATTTTTAAATTACCCAATTATTAAATATAAATGTTGGGTTTATAAAAGGTATCATGACCACGTAGGTTTAAAGACTGTTTAAATACATTCCAAAGTCAACGGTCCAAAACAGTTCAGCAGCATAGGCGTAACTAGATCCTAAAATTAGGGTGGGCTTCAGCCCTAACATGTTTAAAATAGGTAAAACCTGTGGGGGGCTCTGCCCCTCACATCCCCAAACTCGCCCCTCAAGTAACACTAAATGTAGCATTTTGTATAAATTTGGGAAAACAGATTTTTCAACGAAACTCTTTAGTTGTTTTAAATGTTCCTGATTGTTAATGTTTTTCAATTCATTGTCATAAAAATTTCTTGTAACCAAAATTTCTGATTTAAGTCAGTTACGTTAATATTTCGTTACTTGTTAATTGTTATCACAAGTTATTAATAATCCTACGTCTTTTACGACTATTTTTGTGTTTAAATTTTTAATAATTTTTAAGCAATATTTATGTAGTAAAACCTTACATACAATCATCGTATTACAATGATACGTATAACCAAAAAAAAAAAAAATAAATATTTTTCTAAGATAATATTAAAAAAAATAAAACTATATTTTAAATAAAAATGAAAAATGTAGCTATCGTTAGGAAGACTAAGAATTATGATAGGGAAGGGCTAAAATTCATGTTGGGGGCCTTAGTCCCCCAGCCCCTCCTAGTTACGCCTATGTTTAGTAGTCACCAGGGAAAACAACGTTCAAAAAGAAGTTTTTATCACCACCTCACCAACCATTTTAAGATAAATTGTACCCCGCTGATCCCTGTCGTTTACCATAATTAGGGATGTATTAAGGGGGACAAACTCGAATCGGGTCCTAGATTTTGAAAACAGCATGAATTGGATCCGGACTTTTTTTATAGAGTACATGAGTTGGGTCCCCGTTTACTTTATGAAGTACATGAGTTGCCTGTGAGCGTTACCCAAGAAACACCACACGGATGTTGACTAGAATTTCTCCTAAAAATTTTGTTTTTTGTTAAGTTAAGGTCTAATGTAAAAATTATTAAATATTAAATGAAATTATTATTAAATTAGCTTAATTTTAACATAAAATTGTGTTTTTTCTTTTTCTTGTAAATATTTATACTATAATAAGTTAATAATAAGTTTAACCTAAAGAATAATTTTAAAAGATATGTATTTTATAAAATTTAACTGTGTCAATAATTTTCCACTAGTAAAACATCTTTTCTCATAAGACATTTTATTTTTACTGCTGTTTTTTTGATTAACTGTATGGCTGAGCTCTGAAGTGATATGCATTTTGCATGAAAGTTTTAAATAATATATAAAATAAAGATATTGGCGTGGACCCAATTTGAGTGTTATCGAATAACACCGCGGACCCAATTAGTGTTTTTTTTAAGTCATCATATATCTTAGGATCCAACTCGTATTTTCCCATTAAGGATAGGGTAAAAGAGGGTGGGCCAGGTGCCCACACTCTTTTATAATATCAAGATCAACACAAATTGTAGAACTAAAAATTACCAAGTTACTACCAATTACTGTACCAAGTAATGTCAATTAAATGTTTTAAAAATGATTTACAAGTCACGTCGTCGGTCAATGAACTCTCTTGGTGAACGAGATTACGAGAGTACGGCACGTATGAGTGTTGTGAATGCCAATAATAATAATCAATATAGAGCAACTCTCAGGTACTCAGATCCCGCAAGCACTGCGCAATAAATTAACATTATAAAACATCGATACAATTCGCAATAATCCTAATAGACACGCTTACCATAGCGTGGATAAATTATATGATTCAATAAACAATGGAGATAACGCAAAGTTCAAGAATAATTTAACAAATAATATCGCATTACCAGAAGGGGCTCTGCCCCTCACATCCCCAAACTCGTCCCTCAAGTAACATTCATTATTAAATTATAATATTATTTTATTAATATTCAATGTATAAAACAGATAATAAGAAAAGTGACATTGAGGTAAACATTATAATACTAATATATTTATTAAGTATTATTTTAGATACAAGTTGAATTTTCCTAAAAATTAAAAACTTTAAAGGAATTTTATAACTACTACAGCTTAAGCCTTTGCTC
>NW_020273468.1:1339127-1381572 GCF_003268045.1 Sipha flava
CAATAAATTAACATTATAAAACATCGATACAATTCGCAATAATCCTAATAGACACGCTTACCATATCGTGGATAAATTATATGATTCAATAAACAATAGAGATAACGCAAAGTTCAAGAATAATTTAACAAATAATATCGCATTACCAGAAGCAACGAACTTACACTGATCACGAACAATGGTATTAAAATAACACACCGATTACATACATGACTATGTACATCGATAGATTAATACAAACCATAAAAAAACCCTGGTGTCACCCAGCAAACAAAAAGGAACAGAAAAACCAAAAAACAAAAAGCCCCAAGACACAAGCACTCCGATAGAACCAAAAATTACGAAAACAACGCTCTGCTACCAAAATGTTTTTGCTCTTAGGCCGACGTGGCACCATGCCTACGTATTGCCGAATACAACTAAATTATATTACGAGGTTTATTACTCGCACGTCTTTCACAATTCGGTCAAGGTAACAATATAATAATATTAATACTCAGTGGCGTATATAGGGGGGGGGGGTTCAACCCCCCCCTCGAAATTTATGGTTAGTACGACCCATGTGTGCATTTCTTTAATCTATGTATTAATTAAAACCAAACTGTCTAGTATGGGAAAAAAATGCTCTCTCCTAATTTTTAAACAAAGTATACGCCCAATTCTTACCTACGCTTGCCCGGTATGGGGTAATTGTGCATCCTCGCACATCAAAAAAAATGCAAATTGTCCAAAACAAAGTCCTCAGAATAATTGCAAATGTTCCGTGGTTTGTCAGAAATCCAAATCTGCTATTGATACTTTGAATAAACTATCCGTTGATTTTTTTCCAAATATATGGTGCTTAATGTCAATATTAGTAACTTTACCAGTCTCAACAGCGTCATCAGAAAGATCGTTTTCGATATTGAAAAGATTGAAGTCGTGCTTGAGAAATAGTACAAGCGAAAATCGACTAACAGGATTATCTCATGTCAATTCATCGAAGTATTTCAATAAACACTGAAGAAGTGATAAATAATTTTGCAAATCTACCTCGAAAATTAGACTTTGTCCTGTAATTAAATTTATATATTCTAATTTTCATAGTTATTAAAAATAAGTTAATTTATAACCTTCATTTAGTATATATTTTTTCATAACCCCCCCCCCCCCCCCCCCCCCCCGAAATTAATTCCTATATACGCCACTGTTAATACTATAATAATTAATAATAATAATCAGGGAAGCACAGCTTCGGTTACCTCTGTATACTCGAGTCCTGTTGGATTATATCCCCCGCGACCGTGGATATCTTTCGAAACGTGCAACGGAAACTCAAGTAGATAGATGATTGACGTTGGTGGCGAATCACAAAGTAATACTAAAATAATAAAAAAGCTAACTGATCACCGTGATCAGTAATCAAGCCGCGGTGGCTTCACTAATGAACAATAAAAAAAAATTCAATTATATATAAAAAGGGTCTTCGCTATAACAAAATAAATTAGGGCGCAACAAAAATGTTCACACGATGGAAGTCACTCTAAGACAGCCCACCGGACTCGAGAATAGTTTCGGTGGACTCGGCGAAGATACCGATAAGATATCGGACCAGTTGTTCCGGGCATTCTCGAACAGAATAATTATTGGCATTATGTAAAGAATCAAATGTAATTTTTACTCTTTGTGAGCCGATTGGTGAAATGTTGGCTACACCTTTAAAATATTTAATAAAAAATTTACCTAATTTGACGGTAAGCAGATTACCAACATTTTTGTTTTCGGTAGACGAGATTATTATGTGAAGGGGACCCGTGTAGTCGTTAGAAAAAGTTTCATGCGTATTGGGTTGCCACACACCTAAATAAGAGACGAAGTCCAAGTTATGCAATTTAGTATTTAGCTGCGAATTAATTGTACCATCCAAAGACCCTAAAGTATATTCAATATATTATTTTTACCTGAATCCGTTGGTAGTGTGCGTTCTAAAGGCGATAATATTTAAAGGTGGTGACTGACCAGTGGAATATTTATGTTATTTTGATTGTGCATACAAAAAAATGGGAGAAGTGGCCTTATTTTTTTTTTCATATCATAGATAGCGTGTCGTTAAAATCCAAAAAGGTGAGTGGGAGAACCAATGCGGCCCGGTGAAGGCGGCATGTCGGAGCGGGTGACGGACAAAGTCGTCCGTTAGAACGAAGTTCGTGACAGTCAATGAAGAAAAACAGATTTTAATTAAAACTTTATATAGAATGTATAATAAAACTGACACAAAATATAAGATGAGCGAGCGAAAACAACATACGTGTGTGCGAACCGACTAAATATTCGTGACTGGTAATTAAGCTTAGGGTAAGCGTTTTGTATATGATTTTTTACAAAGAGCTCTAGAAATACTGATTTTAACTTATAAACGTATAATATTTAAAAAAGTTAGTTGATAGAATTATTTTTAATTTTATGAAATGATTAACAATGCGATGGTTTTGATTACTTTATGGGAGGGGAGGAATCGGTGTACCATACATTTTTTAAGGCAATTCACATTTTTGTTTAATAACCCATTTTATATTTAACATTAAGGCCCTCAAGTATCTAGTTGCTAACTGGCCATAAAATTGGAAGAAAAAAAAATTAAATTAAATTAATAGATAAATAAATAACATAGGTATTAAGTCAAAAAGAGGAGCTGACGGCGAATCAGATCATTTCCTAGTGCTAGTTAAGTTAAAAATAATGCTATCTAACCAATGGAAAGGGAGAAATAAAAGAACAAATAATGTTAAGTTCGATGTAGACAAATTTCAAGATGAAAATATACTAAATCAATTCCAATTAGGAATAAAGGATGCATTGAATGCAACCAGACATGAAGAGAAACTGGAAGTTTAAACAGGGTGAGAATTAAATAAGAACTTAGTTCTGGAGGTAGCAGATATCGTAGTTAAACAACCTTCTAGACCGAAAACAAAGCACTAGTTTAATCAAAAATGTGCAGATATCATTAAGCTTCGTAATGACTCTAGACTGAAAATGATTCAACACCCAACTTAGTCAAATAAAGACATATTAGAAAAAAAAGAGGAAAGAAGTACATAAAGTTATAAGGCAAGATAAAAGGAAAATAGAAAAAGAAAAGATTGAAAAATTGGAAAATGTAGATACAACCCTAAGTAGTTTTCTAGACACTGTAAGGTTTTAAAAAATGGGTACAAACCAATAACGCAATTTATTGTAATTGAAGAAGGTGATTTACTATCAAATAGTAAAAGTAAAGCAGAGGTGTTTCGAAAATATTTTAATGAACTACTAAATAGTGAACTCACGGTAAGTCAAGCAGATTACGAAGGAGAGGAAGACATAAAGGAAAGCTCAGAGAACGAAGAACTGGAACCAAGAGTAGAAATAGAAATGGTTATTAAGTAACTCAACAATAATAAAGCTGCAGGAGAATACCGAATTTGCGGGGAACTACTAAAGCTAGAAGGCCCTAGTCTAATGAACGAGTTTTTCAATCTTATATCTAGAATATGGCACAAAGGAGAAATTCCTATCGAATGGAGATCATAAATTATCTGTCCAATATTAAAAAAAAGGTGGCCCTAAATGTGTAAATAGAAAATTATAGAGGAATATCTCTCCTAAATGTGGGATATAAGATCCTATCGACGTTTCTCCTGAACAGAATACAAGATATATCAGATCGATTGATTGGCGAATACCAGTGTGGCTTTAGAAAAGGAAAGTCAACGATAGACCATATATTCACACTACGACAAATCCTTAGTAAACATTATGGATATAATAAGAACATTAATTTAGTTTTTGTAGATTTTAAACAAGCATATGATAATATAATCCGGAACAAATTATGGAATAATTTGAAAAGATTGGGTATCCCAACGAAAATAGTAATATTAATAAAATTATGCAATAATAATACAAATTGTATTGTCCGGGTACAAGGAGAACTATCAGAATCATTTGAAGTTGTGAAAGGATTAAGACAGGATGATGCACTATCGCTTGTATTGCTTAATTTGGCATTGGAAAGTGTGATACGGAGAATCTCACAACGACAACCAATGGAAGTAAATGGAAATCACACCCTCCTGACGTACGCGTGTGACATAATAATATTGGGTGATACAAACCAGGATATTGTAAACAGCTTGTCAAACCTAATGAAAGAATGCAAGCACATGGGGTTATTGGTAAATAAGGAGAAAACCAAATATATGTACATGACTAGGGAAGTACGTAGCGTTAAAGACGAATTAGATTTGCAAGTCGACAGGATATCATTCCAACAAGTTCATGACTTTAAATATCTCGGAGTCAACATAAATAATAAAAATTGCATGCATAATGAAATAAAACTTCGTTTACAAGCCGGTAATGGATGTTATTTTGCTCTGTTACATCTGCTAAAGTCAAAATTATAGTCTAGGAAAGCCAAAGAAACATTATATACTACGTATCTCAGACCAGCTGTCTTACGTATGTTGTACCTGGGCTTCAACAGCAATAACTCTGACACCCAAGTAGGGGAGAAAAGGTCAAATGAACAGATAAAGTAGCTATATAGGAAAGGAAGTATAACGCAATTTGTAAAAGGTGCAAGATTGGAGTAGGCAGGCCACGTCTAGAGAGCCGACAACAGTATTGTCAAGACGGTACTTGTAAATAATTTAAAAAGAAAAAGAGCATGTGGTAGACCGAAGCAACGTTAGTTAGATGCAGTAAAAAGGGATATAAAGGAGCTGAGACCAGATTGCAATGAAAATATTAACAATGCGTATAATAGAGAATGGAAAAATTTAGAATTGATAGCAAAGGGCCTAAATGACTTGTAACGCTAAAAAAGATAAATAAATACACAAAAAATAATGAATAATATAATCTCGGGATAACCGATTTCCAAAAAACCTTATCATCGACTTTTAAAAAAATTAACGGTTATTATATTTTTTCAAATATCCTTAAAGAAACGGTTACCGGTTACCATATCAAAATTAAACGATAATCGGTTACTGGTTTTAAAAATATCTTTGGCTCCTACCGAAGCCGATTACCAACTTTATTAGAAACGGTTTTAAGCCCTAGTTTATACTTTGAAAGCTTAGTTTTGATTAATATTTTAACAACATGCACCACGATAATATGTAACACACTGGTTGAGAACCATAGCTCTAAGGGATAATTTAATATCCTAAAAATAACATTCTAACTATCTAGGTTAATTCAGAAATGGATGTTTAATAAAAAATTTACTTGCATTTTGGTATACAATTTTTTTTCAACTTAAATCAAATTCATGCTGTTTTTTTTTTTTTAGCTGAAATATAATGAATGTATTTATATAAAAATAAATGCATTTAATAGTCTTATATTCACAATTATTAGAGAACAGAGTACAGAGCACACATATTGTGAAGTACATATTCAAATATCAAACTTAACTAACTATGAATGGAATAATAAAGCTTATCATATAATATATTAAATTTATATTATCTTATATATTTCTACTAAAATAAAAACAAAATATTAATAAAATAATTTATCATTTATTCATATATTCTTAATAATATCATATATATGACAAAACCTTAAAAGCTATTATTTTGGACAATAAGTTCTCCAGCCTATCACAATACACAAACAATTTATAGAAAAAAATATATCTTAAATATATGTGTATATATATCATAATTGAAACATATTACATCACCATTGCTTCAAACTAGAATTTGTGCAGTTAACTTATCAAATTACAGATGACATGTTAATTTCAAATAAGTTTTACCTATAATTTAAAGAAATATTAGGAAAATAACTATACATTTAGCCATTTTTCAATATATATTAAAATATTTAACTATTTCAACTTTAAAGAAACCCACTCAATATCTAAATTTATCAACTTTTGGTAATAATGATTGTTCACAGCAACTTTAATTTTGGTAGACAAATTATAAAATTCATTAAAGAGTAAATACATTGTTTGAATTAAAATTTTAAAAATAAAGAAAATTTATAATTTTAATATAATTTATATAAATAATACTATATACACTATTAGTAAAAAAGTATTTAAAATTAATAAGGTTTAAATTAAATTAATTTTTTTTTTTTAATCATGTAAATCATGGAATACGGCAGTAATGACTAAACATCAAATGGTACGAAATGGTTAAATATGACTTAGTTGTTATTTAAATTTATCAATTTTGGGCAACAGAATAAAATAAAATAAATATTGAAAGACTAAGTCTAATTCATTATATGTCATCTTATTCATTCCTAACACAATATTAAATGTAACAAAAATATAACAATCCAGAGACCAAAAATTTCACCAAAATAGAGACTATTAAATATTAACTTGAGGCTATGAAATAATTATTAGTTATTATTGCTCTAAGTTTAAAATATATATTATATTTTTTAAAATACACAGCCAAATGGAAGCAATTTGAAAAAAAGAATCAAATTAAATTAAATTTTGCAACATTTGTGATTGGAATGTTGAAGTGGGAATGTTGTTTGGTATAAAGAAAATAAAAGTAAAAAAAAATTTAAAAAAAATTGAATCTTGAAAGTTAGCACCTTTTAAGCATTCAATTAAATTAATCTATTTAATGATAAATTAATATTAGTTATTTTAAATTTAAGTACTTGGACTAAAGCAATTATTTTTAAGCCCCAACCATAGTCATTTAATATGATTATTCAGCCTTAACAAGATCATCAGATGCAGCAACTGAAGCAATCTCAGAAAATGATTGTTCTAAACATTGTTTTAATTCTTGATAGCTTACTACTAAAATTGTCTTTTCATCACGTGAATACAAACAAATCTATAAATAATGAAATAAAATTATAATTCAGTAAAACAATTTTTAAAAATAATTTACAGTGTCTGCAGATCCAGAATCAAGTTTGTTTAAAGTCTGAACAATATGTGACATATCCAACCATGGACGTCCTTCTTCAGTCACTTGATGAAATAGATAGTCCCTGAATAATTTTAACATATATCGGTCACCAGTTTCTGACCAAGCAGGATCTAAATTGAATCTAAAAATAAATATAATAAAACATAAAAAAAAATAAAAATTCAATATTATATAGATGTAGTACTCAGGTCGCTCATTAATAGATCCAAGTTTCACCAGTAACCGAAATAGACGTCCATTTTCCATTTCTTTAGACAACTCGTTTTCTAAACTATCCGAGTGATTTTGTGCCGCATCCAATTGTGTATAAAATCTAGCTCCTATCATTGGCATTAACTCTGTAATATGCCGTCTTTGATTACTTAATAAATACCTAGGAAATAATAGAAATAGTCATCATAATATATACTAAGATTTAATTTGTCATAGGAAACAAACCTTATCAAATTACGAATATCATTACTGTAAGAACGAGCCATTAAATCAATAGAAGTAGTAAGATTATCTTGGTGTACAGCAATAAGAGATCGACAAGCTAATGCTAATAAAAGCTTACCAAAATCCGTTAAATCTTCTTGCTAAAAGAATTAAAACATATTTTTTATGATAGTTTAATCATTTAAACAAAAATTGGAATTCCACAAACTTGAAAATGACCAATAATATTTGAACTAGCCATATCATTCAACAAAATATCCATTACAGCTACACAGTTGATTCGCAGTCTTGCTCTAGTATTTAAATTTCCTGTCACTAAAACCCTATTTAAACAAAGACCTCGTAGGGCTAAGCCAGATCCGTGTATTGCTCGAAGTGCTCCACTAAGTTGAATAGCGTAATTCCACAATGTATTTTCAGATAACAGCCCATTACTAAAACAATGTAAAATATAAAATTTACAAGATACTTAATATAATATCATAAGCTTGTGAAATTTTTTATTGTTCCAATAATAAGTAAAAATAAAATATTACAACTAAAAATTATTGAAATCCATTTGCTGGAAGGAAAGTATGAGAATCACTGCTTTAATATAAATAAAAACTTTAAGGAATTGTGACAATATAAAAATTGAATAAAAACATTAAAATAATTATTTATTTTATGTTAATTATAACATTACAATTTTTAAATGTACATCATATCAATTTGAAAAAGATATTAAAACTGAAATTGTTCTAAAAAATCAAAATCAAAAAAACACAAAACAAATATCAACAAGTATTAATGAATTTTAAAGAAAATAATAAGATGTAACTGCAAAATTTAAATGTAATTAAGAATGTTATTAAGAATTCATTCAATATTTACCTATGTTGATGGCGTAAAATTGCATTTTTTGTGTGACTATAAGGTCGAGGTGCATTTGGATCAGAACTAAATGGATCATTATATCCATTAAGTATTTCGTTGGAATTAAAATGACGTGTTTGTAAAGACTCAGAATCCGGATGATAATTAAAAACAAATATCAATGCTAACATTTTTAACAATAAATACAAAATTTACTATTATGTTAATTGTATTGTTATGTTATATAATCAAATTACTTACAACTATCATTAAAAGCTTTGGTTATAAATACATCTTTTAACTGAACAATATTTGCATGGTTGATTTTTTTCCATGCTTCAATTAATGGAGTATATTTTGTAATTGTTTGATGAAAACCTATAATATAAACATAAGCAATTTTAAAAATGTCTAAAATGTATGAAAAATATTAAGTTTAAAATTATATATGGTTGAAACTACTAGCATATGCAAGAACAGCAAAAATTTTAAAATTAAAATAATAATAAATTCAATGCTCTTTTTATTTTGGCCTATTAATTTGAAGTAAAAAAAAAAAAAAAAGTATAAAATAATTTCAATATATTCAAATAAATTAATATAACTAATACTTTGTTCACTAAAGCAAATTCATAATTAAAAACAAATTAGTTTGTTTAAAAATGTTTACTATGAATTCGTTTTAAACAGCATTTTTCTCCAGTCTTGGAATTTGTTGCTCGATAAGTAGATGTACTATAAGTTAATATTTTGGAGGAGTGGCCATGTATATCTAAAGGATACACATCATGATAATCTTCCACATTTTCTGGTAAATCTAAACATTTTGAAGTTGTAAATTATTTAAAATTATTTAACATAAAATATAATAAACCTGGCCATTGGTCTGAATCAGGTGAAGCTATAGATAATGCATTTCTGTGCAACAAATCTCTTCTCATATCATCTTGAGCATATAATGAAGAAGTAGGAGATTCAACAGATGACATTGATAAATATCCAGATGGATCATCAAAAATATTACTATTGGGTTGATTAGTTCCATTAGAATCTGGAGGATAGAAATATGTTGTACCATTGACATTTTTCTAATACAAAATGATTATAGCAATAATTAATAATTTAATAATTTAAAACCAAATACTTAAATTTATAATTAATATAAATTTAAACTATCTACCTGATATGCTTGTATAGGTTGAGATTTGTCTTTAGCGTACATTGAGGAACCATCAGGAATATTTAATGAATTAACTAGATTTCTAGGTACGAAATCAACAACTGGTATAGATGCCTGAAATTTGTCAACTGCCTATCACAACATGTGCTTAGTAATTTAAAAAAAATATATATTTGTACATGCTATGTCTATATAATTCAATAATTGACCAAATGTTTTGCAAGGTAGGATACAATAATATTTAATAAATTACTGTATCTTAGAGTACATATATATATATATATATATATATATATATATATATAGTATATTATATATTGAAGCAGTGATTTATCAACTTTAGAACGCAATTAACTAATAGCAGTGAAAAAAGTTATTATTAGGTATATTTAAATACATTATTTTAAATATTAACTAATACTATTATTGACTTCTATATATATTTTAATGGTTTTAATTTTCATAAATAAAAAACTGCCCCAGATTGAGTTGAATATTTATCTAATTTGTGAACCACAATACAATTATCTTACATATAATTTTCTCTAATAAAAATAAATTAAGATACAAGGTACTTGCTAACCTTTTTCATTGATGCATTTGACTGATTTATATCCAAATTTGAATAGTTTTTTGATAATGATTGATTCGATAATGATTGGAACAATGTTGATTGAGGAGAAACATTCTGTTGTCGTTTCTATAAAAAAAAAATTACAATAAACTAAAAAGTAGAAGTATAGAAGTACTTAAAATAAATGATAAGATAAAATAGTATATTTATAAAATACATTTCAAATATACAAAAATTAAAAAAAATAATATTATAAGTAAAAATAAATAAATAAAATAGATGTATGTAATAATCATTTTATTTAAATCTAAAAATAAATCTATACATGACTGTACATATAAACTAAAAATGTCACATTTCTGTTTAGGGCATAGATTTAAACATTTTAACATTAACATATTAATGATTCTCAAAATGTTAATGAAAATAAAAATTACAAAAGTAAATGATTATCTTAAATAAATAACTTGATTTAAATTAATTACAATATGTAAAGTTCATTACCAGATATTATTTATTTAAACAATAAAATATATTATTCAAAATAAGTAGAACTATTTTTAAAAACTTTGGATAAAATTATTTTTAAAATTTAATAAAGTGAAATATAAATGTATTCCCCTTGACCTTAGAAAATTGAGGTCAAATTTTTTAGTTTCTATATAGTAATTTTACGACAAGACCAACAACCCACTAATAAATTAAGTATAATGACCTGTTTTAAGTAAATAATTTTCATATAAAATTATTTAACATACCATATAAGTAGCAAGTTTTGATTCTTCTGGAGGGCCATTTTGCAGTAGGTTATATTGAGTCACTAGAGCCATTGGATCCATTTTTTGATCTCACTTTTTTAAAATAATAAAATAAAAATTAGTAGAATTAAAAAAAATAATATATTGAAAATTTTTAATAAATGTATTAAAAAAAAAAAATTAAGATACTGCTGGAAAAATTGAGAGTAATTAAGAATATGGGAATCAAAAATATTCTTCCAAAAATGCAGTAAAATTAGAAAATACCTTTTAATTTAACACTTAATTTATTAATGTATCTCAAACCATAAGTTGTTTATGCAAACAATAGCATCAACAGAACCTAGGTCCATAGGCCATGGCTCCATGGATATGTTAAGGTAAAGGGAATAAGAGAAAAATAAAAACTACTCACCTGAGATATGTAAGAATACTTTAATTCCACAAACAATTAAAGACAGTTGTTTACATCACCCTAGTTGTGTAGAAAGATATCGTACAATTACAATTTAATATTGTAATTTGAACCTACTAGTCCAATAATAAGTAAATATAACCAATGGAAGAATGGTTACCATAAACAATGGCACAGTGAATCATTTTTACAGTGACGCTTAAGACCAACGATACTAGAATTATAAATAAATAGTTTATTACACAGACGATTCAAAACATAAACAAGCAATTTTGTGTATAGTTGCAAAAGTTATACACACACACACATACACACACACTCACACCGCGAAAAACTGATATAAGACTTTCGACTACCAAATTGTTGGTATCGTTGAGGACGTGCGTCACAACAAGCAGTAGTTACAATTGCAGTTATTGGTGCCTCTTAGCGTCTTCGTTTATCCTTCGCTGTCTAGTAGTTAAGTATTACGTTTTTCGTTTAATGTTTTCAAAAACGCACTTCTCATACACATCAGGTAAATCCGTATTATTAGTAGTGTATCATTATCAACCCGCGCCACCAGCTGCAATATATTGTAGAGGCACTACTTTGTTATTGTTTAATATGAATTCGAAAATTATCTCATGGAAGATAAAATGCGATAATATTCCTTATTTTAAAGAATTTAAAACTGTAACAATGCGTACAAGTGGGCTTCATAAGTATTCTTATATTTTCTATGGTCTATATATCGGACTACAACATACCTGTAAGCAGTGGCGCGGGATTGTAAGGGGCTGTAACCCCCCCAAATTTTCTCCGATGTCTAGGTTAAAATTTACAAATTTGAAATATGAAGAGCTAGTATTGAATAACTAGTATCATTGATTTGCATAATTTTGTTGATTGTTAAATGTGTTATATTTTTACCTTGACCCCCCCACGAAAAAAAATCCTGTATATAAAACTATATGTAGTCTTATTTTTACTTTTTAACATGTATATATGTGTCAGTGTCGCACGTTCTTAAAATTGACAATTTAATTATATATATATATATATATGTATAATAAATAGCTATTATAAATTGTATTCGTGTGTACACTGTATAACGAAACATGTAATATTTGTTTTTCGTAAGTAAAATTAGGTTCTTCTAGGATATAATGAAACAAGTCTGACTGCCGACTGGTGTTTTCGTTGGGGTGAGTGAGACACCCCCCAAGATGGACCTGTACACTCTTCTT
The DNA here is from genome assembly GCF_003268045.1 of Sipha flava. Classification (NCBI taxonomy): domain Eukaryota; kingdom Metazoa; phylum Arthropoda; class Insecta; order Hemiptera; family Aphididae; genus Sipha; species Sipha flava. Next base: position 1,351,521 of record NW_020273468.1, read on the forward strand.
AGTATTAATAGGTATCAGTAAATTAATTAAAATGCTGTTTTATTTACACTTCAAAATATTTAAGAAAAAGATAATATTAGTAAATCTAAATAAGAAAGAAAATAATATTCAGTAAAATTGGTTTTATAATTCGGTTGACTAGTCTTTTATTTGACTTTAATTTATGAAATCGTCATTACTATGCCAGTGTAATAATAGAGATTAAAGACAATTTGTCCAAGTGGATTATGTTATAATATACACATATTCAAACATAGCTAGAATTATATTACCCACCTGAAGAAGACTAATTGCAGTTCACACCATATTCTAGAAAAATATTTCAAAGTTAACTCCTTCTTCATATATTCTAATTAAAAATAGATTATAATATTTTAATACTAGTTGAAAACAAAAAAATTACTGCACTTCTTAACTAAAACCTATAGTAAACCATGATTAATCATTGACATACAGATTTTTCAGTATCACATAAAACACAACAGACCCCTTACTTAAAGGACTAATAAACTGCAATTTAAAAAATATAAGCAAAATTATTTTGTAAATCATAAGTTTCTACACTAATGAAGTTTAATAAGGACACCTTATAATAAACAATATATTTTAATTTATATATTATGAACAGTAAATATATATCATTAATAATGAACAAAATAAAAAATTATCAATACATTTTTATCAAATAATCAGTATTTTAGTAATACTATTCAGTATTTAATAATAACATTTTAATATATAAAATACATTTTGAAGATCTTGATCTTTGGGTAATATATATATTTATAATTAATTTTGAAAATAATTTTAAAATTCAGATTTGTAGCAGCTCAACTAAGTTTAAATAGATTTATGAGACTGCCCAGTCTTTTATCCGATCACCTAAAGCTTTCATAGATTGTAGGGTTTTTGATTTACGTTTTACTTTACTAAGTTCAAGAGCAAATTCTTCACACCGACAATCAAATACATCTTTACTGTCAATGTTATTGTGTAATTTGTCATTCAGGAAAGTTGTAAACATAGCTGTTTCTGTAAACCATTCTAAGAAATTTCGATGAGCAGTGTTAATACCAGCATTGATGAAATGTTGTTTCTGAAACATAAAACATATAAAATATTTAATATATAACACTTAAGTCATTTTTCACTTATTGGCATAACAAATATATTGTAAATAATCTGATATATTTATACATATCAAGAATACTTTTGAAATAAAATAAAATTGGTCACAAAATATAATACTACAGATATTTAAATAAGATTATCACTTCTTAGAAAACTTTTAAAAATAATTATAACAATATATACTAGATATCTAGAATGCTATGTATTTATCTATTTATTCAAAAAACTTAATCAAACTAAGACAAGATTACAAAAAAACTAAATACAATTTTCAATTAAAACTATTTTGTAATTAAAATGTACATTAATTGCTGTAAAAATGTCAATGAAAATTATTTATTTGATTTTATAAAATTATAAGAATAAACACATACTTGTCATTATGTAATCTCTAGTTAATAAATGATATTAATTATTTACATAACTACATCAACAATGAAGCTTAAATTACCTGAAAGTGACTATGTTTGTTTTCAGAATTAGGAATAATGAATCTTCTATAATGACCAACCAGTTCAACAAATAACCGCATTAAAGATTCTGTAGCTATAACTGCTTTGGTTGATTGATCATCAAACTCTACATTTAATCCAATTACATTTTTTAAACCTTTTGCAATTCTTGATGGTATAACATTGTGTTCATCTTTTATTTTGCGCAATGTTTTATTAGTATCCAAATCAAAAATAAAGACCTGATAAAAAATTAAAAAATAAATATAAAATAAAACATAACAATATGTTAAATTTGTAATGAGTATTATATATCTACTTGATCAGTTTCACTTAATTGTGAAAATATTTCAGATTGATTTTCAGTTTTCAACAAACCAATGATATAAGGTGTTGGTGCTTGAATGAAATCAGCTATGGATACCATCTGAGATGGCAGAACTAATACAAGAGTATGTTGCCAAGTAAAAGGATATAAAGAAGATGTTAGTCCTTCAATGCAACTTGATAACAAACTAAAAAATATGTAATTGAACAAAATCTTATGGACTAAAATATAAAATATTTAAGTTTTATAGAAATTAAATAATTCAAAATTTTTAAAACTACAATGAACATTTTTATAATAGTCAATAATAATAAAATAATAAAAACAGAATTCAAATGCATACATTTTGAACAGAAATATTAAGTCACATAGATGGATTTATAATAAATAAATAATTTACCTTATTGACTTGCTAAGAAGTATTAATTTTCTTTCCAGCAACATTGTAGCTAACATTTGATGAAACGTATTAGGTTTAATAATTTGTAAAAGTTTTAAAATATAATTTTGTTCTTGGTGAGAATCAAATGATATTCGAATAACTCCTTCATGTGAGGAACTAGAATACATTTAATAATTATCAATGAATTTTATAATTTCTTAACAAAACATAAAAAAATCAAATTAAATGGTCATTAATATACTTTTTTTTGTTATTAATGACTAAAGGTCAAAATAGTTTTTAATTTAAATTTTAAACTATCATATATATATATATATATATAATGTAATACAATTTTGATTATTTAATATTAATTTATACATTTTACAATTAATATTTTCAGTTTAATAAGAAATTTAATTAATAATAATATGAAAAACATTTTGGTACTACTTAATTTCTGTTAAAAAGTTATAAAATTACTATACATTTAACTTTTTTAAAAGGGTACATAGAATCAAAATCAAAAATTAAAATATATTATTATATAAAAATAAAAAATAAAATGCAAAGATAAAATGTTTTAAATACATTATGGATTTTACAAAATTAGTTAATTATATGCAATTGGTTTCAGTTTATTTATAATTAGTTGATACTAAAAATAAGTCACTTACAAATATTTTTAATTTATTACTTAAAAAGTACCTAAAGAAAAAAACAAGTAAATTGTATAATAGTTTTCAAAATGAATATTATTTTCCAATAATTTTTGATAATATGCATTTAATAGTTAACAACAAACTCATAATATAACAAAATATTGTCTTTCTTACAGTGCAGTACTGGAACTTGCAGATTCTTGTGGTATATAAATAGAAGAACTAACATCTGGAAAAGGTGTATCATATAATAACCCTATAAATTTTTTCATATCAAATTCTGATAAACCATGTCTTGCTTCAATTTCTTGTAACACCTGTAAAATTATGTTTTAAAAATAAAAATAAATTTACAAGTGTACTCAAGTTGGATAAATTTATCAAAATAAAAAATATACCTAGTGTGTTGTATATGCATATAAATATATTACCTTAAAGTAAAAACTGTTAGCTTTTATTGAAGAATATAAACAATATACCAATGGTAAACAATATGCAGCACCTTCTGGTTGCACTCTATAACAATAACCATAGTATCGTCTACCATTCTCATCAGTAACTGTCAATGAATAAGTTCGACAATCATCTGCAGTAAATGGCCAAACATGTGCATCAGGAAAACATAAATTTTCAATTTGTTCAGGAATCTCAGCCTGAAGTAATAAATTATATATTGATTATTTTTTTTTTATTTAAAATAAATTAAAAATTTTGATTAATAATAATCATTACTTGTTCAGGATATTTAAATTTTATGTAAGGCAATTTTTCTTTAGTAGAACTTAAGTCTAGTCCAATTAATAAAAGAGCTTGAAAAAGATGATTTTTATCTTGAATAATAGCTGATGAAGATGAAGGTTTTACTTTTTTAACTACTCGACGTAAATACCCCTTACGCTCCAATGTCTGTTCATGAATATTCTTTTCTAGAGAAAAAAATTAAAATTAATAAAAAATATTTAATTTCGATATTACCAAAGCAAATAGATGGAAAATTGTAATAAAATAAAATGTCTTATATTAATATAATCTTATAACATTTGATTTCTTTCTAGAATTATAAATAAATGTATATTCTTATTAATGATAACTATTTATTTAATGTAAATTTATTTGGTGTTGCTCTTGTAAGTGGACCATCGCTATGTTTCTACTCTAGCATGCGGTCTACAGTATATGATTGTAGACCGCAAGCATTTATAGTCTACATACCTACTAATAAAATATAATAATAATAAATAAATAATTATGAACTATAATTCTCTAATATTTATTATAATAAATATGTGCACACAGCCATATTATACAATCGACAACAAATATATAAATAATAAACTTATTAAATACCTACATAATTGTTTTGAATTAACAACTTAATCTAGATTATAACTCTGTTCCTACTTTATTGTGGGAAAATATCATGTATTATCAATAACCTTCCTTATAAATAATAAACATAAGTATATTTAATTTTGTTTTCTGCTCTAATATACAGTCTATGTATATGATCATAGAATGCTTACAAGAACCACATAATTTATTTTGAGTTAACTCAAAACTTATAAAATCGACTAATTAAAATGTATTAATCATTTTTAGTATTTGAGTATATTTTATTTATTTTTGGAAAAATTATAACATGAAATTAAATTTACACTATAAATATTATTACTCAACAATTAAGGGACAAATTTATAAAAAAAATTTATTAATTTTATAAAAATACTCTTAAATTCTATCAAAATAGTAACACTAAAGAATGTTGATTATATTGCATTATTATTTACAATCATTATCTATACTTAATAAATTTTAATAATTAATTTCAGTTATTTTGTATATTATTTTAAATATTGTTGGCTCTAGTAATAGACAAAATCTTACTTAAGTTATATGTAGAGAAAAATTTCTATATTAATAAATGCACTATGAAATAATTTGAATAAAGAGTAAAAAAATATCTACATTGAATAATAAAAATAATAAAATACTTTTTAAACAAGTTTCATAATTTGTTTGGCTATAAACTATAAAGCTAAATTATAATTGTTGGGGATAACATTATATGAATGTTTTTGTTAAAAATTAATGAAGCACACTAGTACTTTCTGTGATTTACAATGTGACTACTATGTTATAAAAATACCGATAAAATTAAGTGGATACATCATAATTAATATTTAAAATAAAATACTACGTATTATGATGAATTATAAATAAAATATTAATAGTCATTGATGTTATTAAAATATTTATGAAATAACTCAAATACCTACCAACTAAATTATTTATTAATCCATTAGAATTATCTTCATTATTAGAAATAGATTCAGAATCACTTTCTTCTCGAGTTTTAATAAATGTACCATATGCTTCATTCATTAACATTTGAATCTATTAAAAATGAAATAACTTCATAAATTTCAAATATAAATTAATACATTTATCGTTAAAAATTATACTTTTCTCTTATCGCTAATAGTCATATTATTATTGTTTGATCTTGAATCCAATACATCTAAAGAGTTGGTTTTCAAAAATGAATTACATTCTTCCAAATTCTTTTCAGAATTATGAACTTTAATTAGTGAAGACTATATTCAGGAAAAAAGTAAAAATTAATATTATTTAAAAGTATGATAAATGCATAAAAAACTGATGAATAATTAATCAAAAAGAAGATTACTATTTTAATTAATATTCAGAACTTACCGCATAATGTAGATTACTTTTATCAGGATCACAGACCCGTGCATCACCAATAAGTGATTTGCAATTATCAACACCATAATTATTTAGCCTTGAGTTTGGTGTTACAAATACTGGTTCATCATAAATATGTTCGGTATCATTTTCATTACAGGATTTTATTGTTAAATAATTCTGTTCATCTGTATGGTATATATTTAATGAACTATCATACACTTTCGGGTTTTCCAAACTTTTTAAAGATTTTGCCAGATTAAATAAATTAGAAATTTTAGAATTTTTATTTGAATTATAATTGTGTTCAACAGATTTTTCATCTTTTGTTCCATATGTATGAGCATTTTTTTCTACAAATTTTTCTAATTTTTTCAACAACAATTTTGGATCAGATTTAGAATTTTTATAAGACTCCATCATGCCTGGAAGGTCTGGATCAGTTTGCTTATCATGAGTAAATGTTCTTGGAGGCTTTTTAGGAGGTGGGCCAACTGGTAAAGGTGTATTCAGTGTATGTTCAATATTTTTTTTTAGAATTTTTGGTTTACTATCAATAGTGTTATTATTTTTTAGTTTTTTTTTCAAACTTTGTAAAAGAACTTTTTGATCAATTAACAACTGATTATTATCATCTTTTACAAATCGAGGCAAGTGTAATTTATAATTTAGGTTTTCAGTCTTATAACTATGAGAATCAATTTCTGAGATTTGATTATATTTGCTAGAGCTTGAATTACTATTATTAAATATTTTTACATTATTTACCGCCACAGCCTTTGAATTATGATCCACAAATTTTTTTGAAATGTTTATATCTCTCCGAAAAGCAGGGGTCCTCTTAATATTTCTTTTGTTCAGATTTTTTTCATGCCGTTGGTCTTCCAACTCGTGTACTGCCGGTTTTATTGAATTTTGAAATGATTCGAACCGTCTCTTCAATACATCTACAGTAATTTCGTTCTCAGAATTCATTATTTTAATAATACCATTTCTGAAAATGTCACATTTTACGATGAAGATCGAGTATCAGACTAATAAAAAAAAACCAATTGAGTGAGCACAAGAAAAATTACGAATATTAATTATTATTAATTACACTAGTTTTTATCGCGAATAATTACTGATTGCATGTAGTCGTGACACGACGCCTTATCAACAAACAAATTGCGAAGAATGCAATATTACATTATCCCTATGTGTATACAGCTAATAAGAATTTCAATATAACAATATAACGTAGTTCATCACCGATTGAAAGAAAACGATCATAGATTAGTATATAAGGCACCAAGATAGATTACGAGCTGCGTGCTTTGCAATTAATTCAATCTAATCCAAACTCCAAATACCGTACACGGTTTATGGTAACTGTTTTCGAAAATTCTATTCGTTTTCAATGGATAGAAAAGTGCAAGCATACAAATATACGAGTGGATCATTGCAGTTAATTCTACAATCCGCTCACGCATGCGCATAACAATAACTTATATCACAATATTATCAATATCTTATCAATTTTATTTTTTCAATTATATAGTAATTTTAATCGATTTATTTTATTTCCTAGATATTATTTTATTCATAAAGAGTAATATTATTGGTTTTTTTAGATAATTTTATTAAAATTGTAGGTTATTTTATGATAAATTAATTTATATGATTTTTTTACTATTAAGTATTTAATGTATGAAATTCACAAAAAAAAAGAAGGTCCTATGACTCCCACAGGAAATGAGATTTGGTTGAAGACAAAAAAAAAAAAATAAATTACAAGTTCTATAAAGAAAAAGAAAATATTTTTAAATTTTTAAAAATTAAATGACTTATAAAAAATGTAAAGAGATTTATTTTATTTCCTAGATAATATGTTCTTTAACAAGAGTTAAACATTTTTGTTTTAGTTAAATTTTAAATTATTTTATTTTATGTTAATTTAAATGATTTTACTGCTAATAAGAATTTAATATATGAAATTCAAAAAAAAAAAAAAAAAATGAAAAAGAGTCTTTGACTCCCGCTGGAAACGAGATTAAGATGAAGATGAAAAACAAATCCAAATCCTATCAAATAAAATAAAATATGACAAATTTTTTAAAAATTAAATGATTTATAAAAAAATTTAAATTAATTCATTTTATTTCCAATATCTTATTTTATTATTATTTGATAATTAAATGAGAGTAATTATTTTAAGTTGATTTAATTTATTTATAATTCTTAACTTGAATTATAAATAGTTAAGTATTAAGCTTTATCTTAATCGCTATATTATGTTTTAACATTTTTTAAGTAAATTACAATATTATAATATTTATACCATTAAACATTTAGAGTAAAAAATGAAAAGGGGGTTCTTTGACTTCATAGATAGATATCCGGGGGAGGGGGGCTTAGCCCCCTTAATATTGTAATAGTCCCCCAAAATTGAAACTTTGTTAAAAATGTTATTCGTTGTTTTTATAATTATCTGTTGGATTTTTTTGAAAATCGTAAAATTAGAAATAATAAAAAACTATTTACAATACCATTAATAATAGCAATTAGTTTGGCTACTTGCGAAAGAAGTTTCAGTGCAATGAAAAAAATATAAACTTGACTTAGGTTCAGCGATGTTTCAATACTATATATATATATACTAAACATCAAATTATCGAGTGACTACTATATTGAAAATGATATATCGAAAAATATAAAGAGCGATGATATTTTGAATATCTTTGCTGATACAAATAGGTATTTGTAATTAAAATAAAATATTAATTATTTTTAAATGTATGTTATTTAGTGGTTTTTTTTAATATAATTTAAATATATCTATATTTTAAGAGTAATAAGTCTTACTTGTGCATGAGAAGGGGTGAGGGGACGAAGCCCCTGCGGGTTATTTTATATTAAATTATTATAGCGCGCCCCCCAAAAAAATTCAAATAAATGTCCACCTATGCTTGACTCTCGAAGGAATCTTGATTTAAACAAAAAAGAAAAAAAAATACTAGTTCTGAAAAGAAACAAAAAAAAAAAAAATTAATAAATTTGTATGCTAAGTTGATTTAATTTATTTATAATTTTTAACTTGATTTGTAAAATGTTAGATACCTATTAAGCTTATTCTATGAATATGACCACATGCTATAATAATTGATAACGATTTTATTATTATCTTGATGATATCGACCACCTGTTCTTTATCATTCATTTTTTCGAAATAATTTTATGCATAGAACATATGTCAATATTTGATCAGTGATTATTTAGGCCCTAAGTTTAAATAGTTTTTTTTCTTACGCATTTACAATGATAATTGTATTAATATTACATAATACTTTATTTGGCATTATCGATTATAATATGACATTAAATCCGATCAATTTCACCCTATATCATAAACTATAAATGTAAATCAATTTATGCATTGATTATTGGTTGGTTTGGAAAGAATAAATAAATCATTGAAGATAAATATATTATATTACAACTATGTTACCCAGAGGAAAAAATGGTTATTCTTGGGAATTGGGTTCAGGAACTCAAGACAGTGAGGTAAGATAATATAAATTATATTGAGTTTTATTTAGGATATTGAAACAAGAAAAAGTAAAATTTCAAGACAGATATTTTTATTTATAGATTTTAGAAAAATATTGATTGGTTTATTTCACTAATTTTTGTAGTTTTAAAAATAAGGTTTAAAACTTTCATTTTCTCTTTTATTATCCTATTTTGTATATTTCTTTTAATATTAGCTCATTAATTTATTAAAAATCTGCTATCAGCAAAGGCATATTGGAATATGTATTATTTGGGGTTTCAAAATAATTTTTTGTAGCAAACTCGTAAAGGCTTCATTCCCTATACTGTCCTTACAAACATTTTAAAACTTATTAAATATCAATATAGTTCTTCTATTTTACTTAAAATATATTTTAATAATAAAAAAAATAAATATTTATAGTACTAGACTACTTAGTTCCCCTTCGACCTTTTCTTTTGAAAAATGAACTTTATACCTACTGCACTGTCTATGTACATAGTATATAGTAGGAATAACTGGTGACCCATATTACATTTTCAAATTATTTCATACTATTTTAGTATTTATTGGTATTTCATTATATTATGTTGATCGTAAAATGTAAATATTATATTCTTATCTAGTATTGAACTGTAGCTCAAATATTAAATGTCTAAATATAATATATTAATAATATATATCCATATTGACATAGGTAACATAATTCTAAGTGTAAAATATTTATTTTATTGTATTGGTTCAGTTATAAAAGTAAATTATATCCAATAAATGCTAATTATCAATTTGAATGACTATTTTTTTTTTTGCTTTCTTTACTCTGGCCCACCAGATTTCAAAGTTTTATAAATTGGTCTTCTGAGTTGTACATCCTTCGTATATAGATACTGTGTAAGTTTTAGTGCATGTGAAGACGTCCTTGTGTTTATAAACAATTAATAAATATTAAAAATAATAATATGAAATCTAATAACATGTTTACCCTGACTAATAGTGTTGCGATTTTATAAAATTTTGTATATACCCGACAATGAATTTTTAATTTGAAAATTGGTTGTACATTATACATATATTAATATTCCAGGCTACGCATTAATTTACTTATTTCTATGTATAAGTTATTTATTTACGTATTTATTATGTTATTCTTAACTTACTAACTTTCAGAATATATCTAAAATTTATCATAAAATTAATAATAATATTTTATGTATGGATTCCTATATATATTATATTAAAAATTTAATTAATTTCATGAAAATATTTATTTTGGATATATTTTAATTAATTTACGGATAATATTAGCCTTTGCTAGAAAGAGATACTGAAGATCCAGATGATGTACTATTTACATCTCGCCCAAGTTCATCAACATTTGTGGCTGATATGCTTAGTTCACATTCTCATAAGATGAATAAACAACATAATCAACTTGACCTCATATCTAAATCAGTATCAACTTTAAAAAATGTTTCTGAAGATATAAGTGTAGAGTTGGATCATCAAAATGTGTAAGTTAACTTATATTTTCAATTAAGAGTTTTGAATTCTAAACTAGGATTTATAAATTAAATAAACTTTACTACAAATATAAAAATCTGTATTATATTTTTTTATTAATACATTAAGTGAAGAATAAATTTAAATTATAGCTATCTTTTGAAAAAATTTTTTAGAATGCTTGAAAATTTGAGTACTGAATTAGATAAAACAGAATCAAGATTAGATATGGTATCAAAGAAAGTGGCACAAGTTCTTCAATTATCTGATGGTAATATATATATGTAAATCATATTTTTCAATTGTATTAAAATATATTTCCATTATATAATATTAAAACACTTAAATTTAAATAATATAAACACATCTTACCTTGTATGGTGTGGGCCTATTATTCAATCACTTATTTATTTTTTTATCAACTTTTTATTACCATTGATATTTTTTTCAATATGTGATATTTTCTTAAAATAGATTTTATTTTATACATTATATGTATAAATATATTATATTATAAAGTCAATCAAATTTAGAATTTATTAATTAATTATCCAATGTATAAAATAATGTTTTTACTATTAAATTAATGTTTTAGATAGAAGACAATGGATGGCAATTGGAATTTTAGTGGGTATTATTTTAATAACAATTATTCTTTTAATAATTTTGTAAATCATATTATATTTTAACAAAATATTTGATAAAAAGACTGATTTTATTTATTACGATGTATCATATTTACAAATAATACTTTGGTATATTATAATAATTGTTATGTAAGTTTTAATATTTAAAAATCTAGTCTATACTTAATTTTTTTCATATTATGAAAAATTGTGTTTCCAAATTATCTTATATAAATATATCTTTGAAATTCAATATTTATCATTGAAAAGCTATTTGTTTTTTCACTGTTAATTATTATTATTTTTTGTATTTTTCTTCTATCTTACTTTTTTATTTGGTCTATATTAAATACTTATACATATATATATATACATACAGTCAAAAATTTGTATTCATTTAACTTATATTTAATTGGTAAAAAATACAAACATTATCCAAGAAAATTATTGTTTATGTTAATTACTTCAAAGTACCTTGTAATGTAACAAAAATCATAAAACTATAATATAATTATTGAAACGGCAATTTATTTAGTATTTATAGATATAGAACCAATATTGAATATAAGGTGTAATTATGCACGCTGCCGTAACCCTTCACCAATAAAATATCTCATCCCGAAATAAGTATTATAATGCTATACATCAACATTTACGACAATATAAAAGGAGCAATAGAACATCAAGCCAAAACTCGTCTACAAACCTGTGTCCGACAAAACTCGGCCAATTTTATACTTTTTTTTGATAGAAATGAAGTTGATTTAATGTACATAATATGTAAAAAAAAAAACAACAATTTTTTCAATCCTGGCTAAATTTCCGCTGATGTTACCCATCAAAATACAACTAAATCGATTTACGTCGACATATTGAAGTAATACAAGTGTCGATTAAATTTTCAAAATTAAATTCTTTTAACACGTCATTCTCTATTGATAACAATGCCAAACAAACTTTTAAATTTTTCATCAGTTTGAGTCGATTATAGTCGAATAAAATATTAGTCAAATGACTAATTATGCTATGCAGATTAACTAAATTAGTCATCCAGCATAAGCGTGCGCACGGGGTAGTCAGGGTAGGCACTTGATTACTCTGTGAAACTTCCGTCTCTACACCAAAATATTCATAGTTATCATAATAATAAATAATCATATTATGTTCAACCACTTCGAAGCATCCGTAAGCAGTAAATACATGTATAAGAATATTGAAAAAATATTATTATTAAGTTAATTTAAATTACCCTATCCAAATTCGTTGTTAATATTAAATGTAAATATGTATGACTACTTTGCCAGTAATTTCTGCGCGCGCTTATGTCATCCAGTACCAACTACTAATTCGGTAGGAACTAGTCACTTCTGCTCATCACTAGTAGTCACTATAGTAACTGTAATTACAACAATAAATAGAATCTTTATTTTCAAAAAATTTGTCAATTTATGTTTGATTTAAAACATTTTGCAAATCATCACTCTTTATCTTAAAAATGTTCTTATTGTTCATCACTTAACTATTTTTTACTCATTTTCTCAAGAAAAATAATAAGAGTAAAAATAATAAATAAATAATAAAAAGCTAGTAAAGAAAAAAATAAATGGAAAATTATTTACGATTGAAATATTTACACATACGGCAACGGGAACACTGACTAAATTCAGAACAGTTGTTTATTACTAGATAATTTAATTATTAAAATCATTGTTAACGATTTCTTTAATAAAAATTTTCAAATCTTATACATATAGATGGGGATTAGCAGGGTTGGGATTTTATAGCACTTAAAATTGCATAAATATGCGCCATAATATTACCTTAAAAATCGCTAATTAAGCTCTAAAAATATGCATTAAAAATAACAAAAAAAAAAGGAAATTTATAATTTAATAATTTTATACAAGCACATGAGACGAATGTGGACTGTATTAAGCGAATTCTACACTCGTTCTTTGATAATCGGATATTAGTAGATTTAGTAGAAATTGACAAAAAACACCAACAAAATCAGCAAATAACAAAAATTAGAACCAAATAACTAAAACGAAATTATTGTATTACATTATACCTACCTATATATTATCGCTGTAATTGTATAGAGTTGCATCAGCGTAATCGGTCTATTTACTTAATCTGTACATTTATAATTTAAAATTAAAATTAAAATTTTGAGTCTTGAATATTTGATTAACAAAAATCAAAAAACACGTTTACCAAAATAAAATTTCATAAAATATGCCCGATTTTGATTAAAACACAGGTAAACGGCAAAAAAGTCTCAAAAAATCCAAAAAAAGCATTATAAACTAAAAAAACGCAAAATATACAAAAAAAAAAATAAAATTTTTTATTTGAGTTCTCTATATCACGAAAGACATTTTTAGCTTACTCTGTTATTTTTCAAGCATCTTATAAGAAATATGCAAATGCTATAAAATTCCATCCCTGGTTAGTAGGAATTATAAAAATATTTATCTTGTTAACTGTTGGTGAGGTAAGTTATTGTTTACTATTTTTTAATATAGGCGCCGAACCAAATTTTGAATGATCTGTCAATGGTCACCCAATTTACAAATTACAACCCACTCTACCCAAAAACATTCCTTAAAGGTAGTGCCGTAACTAATGTCAAAGACCCAGGTGCAGGTAAATGTACATGGACCTTTCTTTCTTGAGATACATAAAAACGTCTGACTGAATTCAGACTATGGGAATTTGATTACTCCTTAGATAGGATAGTATTTGTGGATGTATTGAATTTTAAAGAACCGATAGATAATTTTCTCACTGAAAAAATTCTGTGTACAACTTCAACTTAGTAGGTAAACAAGATCACCAATGTAATTGGGTAGATTTTATTAATAAAAAAACTTGTAGAATAAAGTACAAAGATAGATAAAATATATAATATGATTATTGATTTTATAAATATGATTTACAATAAAATTTAAAAGTAATCTATTTATGTCACTCTAGGTTTAGTATTTATCCCAATATTTAGATAAACAATTCCAAATAAAACGTACCAGAATTTTACATTGTGTTATATAAATTAATCATGAATCAAATAAAATCAAATTAAAAAAAAAAAAAAAACGGCTATCTACTATGGGCCCTTTGGCCCTGCGGACCCCAGTGCTGTGCACCGCCAGCACTTATGATTTTTACGGCACTGCTTAAAGGGTTAAATCGTGTATACTTGCGATTAGTGAGGGACCGGCTTGATGAGCACTACCGACTAGTTTTGGTTATCGATAGTTTTAGAAAACTATCGAGTATTATTTTATGCATGAATAAATAGTTCTATCGAGTATTTTAGTGCGGATGGTTGATGAAAAATGGATTAAGCTGTTCAATAGTTTTAAGGTACCAAGATAGGTACTAAATAAAACAATACAATTAGTACTAAAAATTATTAATTCCAAATACAATCTTAATTCAATTTTATCCCAGAAAAAATGTTGAATTTCAAATTCAGACCAATATTAAAAATCTACTACATTATCTTCCTTCCTCCACTAGTAAAATAAAATATTGTATGCAGGGATGGTTAATAAGTACAGTGATATATAGGGCCGGCTCAAGGCACGTGCAAACGTTGCATTAGCACCGGGTGGCAATTTTAAGTGGGTTATTTGGGGTGGCAAAAATATTATGCATTTATTGTTTTTTAGTTATTATTTATATAATACCTATTAATAAATATAATACAAATTACTGCATGGCGATCACCAATCGCATAATCACTATCACAACTATATTTTTAAACTCGCATCTCAAACGAGCAATGGACATACGCCGGAATTTCCAGAATTATTTTCGTCATTTTCATTATCTATATTACGACAAATATAAATTATGTTATAGGTAGTATATTACATTGTTTTGATGTATATAAGCATTGATTATAGAATATAACCTATTCTATAATCAATGATATAAGTATTGTAAGTTACAATTTGTAACCTATCGTCTCGCCACATTTTGTATGTTAAACCGAACGAATAGATAGTTTAAATTACCGAAATAGTTCGATAGTTTTCGCTTGGTGAAGCCCATCACTATAATCTATTCAGAATAAGAGTGCCCAATCACTTGGATGAAAACTGATTTTTACTGCGCATGTGTCTCTTCCGCCAGGAACGTTGTAGTATGTCTACGCGTTACGACGCTGTTATACGTAGTGAACTGTATTACCACACTATTTTCGTAACGCCAAGCTTTAGTTATATTTTGAATAACAAGGTTTTTTTTTTTTTGATACTGTATACAAGGCGGTAGTCACCGACTTTGATAAACAACGAAGGCGGTCGAACAATGGCAACATATCTTAGAGCGTCTAGATATAAACGGGTGTCCGACCATTATCGGCTTCTCGGTAGTCATGTGCGAGTTTGGGCACTCTTAGGGTAAGCTCACACGGACCACTTTAGAACCACGCTACGACTGCAAAACGGTGGTCGCTCGTGGTTGATATATTAAAAACATATATAATAATATGAAAAATGCAATTGAACTCAGACGGACCACTTTCTGCCGTCAGTTTCGACTTCAGTCGCATCGTGTCGACTGTATTACCCACGAAATTGTGGTCATCGATGGTTGGAGCGTAACACACATGTTGCGACACGTCAACCACTTTCCGACCAATTGCTACCAGCATTTATTATTTTATATTTATAGAAATATCATTGATATCTGTATAATCTGTACATATATTATTATCATTATTATTTTATGACTAGTGTTATGAAATTTGTCGATTAGTCGAGTTGGTTGAGTTGTTCAGTAGTACATGCTCACGTGTTTAGTGTTCAATACGAGATAAATTATGACTGAACAAAGTGAAAACGACGACGCATTTAACACAGAATTGTTTATAGAAGAATTGCATAATTTACCACGTACTTGGAATTATACCTCGAACAGTTATGGTAATCGTGTTACAAAAGCTAAAGCTTGGGAGTCTCTTTTTATTTAATACGTTTATTTAGTATCAATAAGTTAATATTATTTTCGTTATCACCATTTATCACATAAAATGCGGTTTAATTTATTTGGTAGCCACAGCTATCAATAAAATTAACTTTTCTTTATGAAACACCTCGATAATATTATCAATCAGAACAAAGTAAAACTTAACAGAATGAATAAGTTACAGGGCCAATAACAAGTTTACAGACTGATCTTTATGCAACCCAACCTTAATCTGAACAGATTATAGTCACCACCAGTGGTGGAAAGCGGGTAGAAGACCTTGTAGAGACATCATGGCGCACTAGGGCATCGCGGTGCACACTTTGGGAACCGTTGCCTTAACACATATTACCATAAATAACCTTTGATAAGAAACATGTGCTTATTATATATTTACTGTTGATAATCACATACGTTGATTCAACTTTTTAAGTTTATAAATATATGATTATTGAATTGTTATTTAAGTATTTAATATATTATAATTCTTTATAAATTAATATGGGTGAATATGATAATAATATCAATAAATTAGTTAAGTCTGTTTACGTGTCTTCTGCAGTAAACAGCACTCCAAACTGTTTAGATTGGGGTTCAAACGGATTAGTTATCTATGGTTCCTGTAATGCTATTCACTTATATGATCCTCAAATAATCGTAAGTTATAGTTCAAAAACAATCATACATTTTTTCTTTTCTGATTTAAACTTTACATATTTTTCTTTGTACATTATTCTTATATTAAATATAATCTATTCTGTGATTCTATTTTTTATAATTTGCTCCATTTATTTAAATTCCTAAACTTAAACATTTTATTTTGTTATTTATCATAGTAAGTATAACTGTTGTATAATTTTAAAGTATTTACTACTTTTAATCAATATACAATTTAAAATATTCCAGAATGAAAGTGATGGACGAGTTATATCTTCATTTGTTGCCCATAAAATGCGTGTAAATAGTGTTAAGTGGGTACATAATATAGACCCTTGTTGTCAACAACAAGATTTTGTTTCTACTTCTACTGATAATACTGCTATATTGTGGGAAGATATTCTACCCACAGGATCATATAAGTCTTATGAAAAACTAATTGGTAATTTCTTACAAATTATAGTTATAATGTGAATATTATAATTCCATGTTTGAAAGTTAAATAAAATTAGATACTATAATAATGAAATAACCTCAGATAAATTGAGTATGTGAAATCTATTTCTTTTATTATATTATATTAAACATTAGTAGGTACATATTATATCTTTACTAGAAATCTTTTTATTTCTAATTTGTTATTGAACAATCAATAATATACATGTACCAATTAACTCTAAAAAAAACCATTGTAATATTGTTATTTGTAAATATGTATGTAAATAATATATTATTTATTTATTAATTTTATAAGTACATAATTTTACAATATTTATATCGTTATTTTATTAAAATTCATAGTTATTTGAATAAATAAATAAGCTACATTAAAATATTATTCATATTTTATAGATATTTAATTGAATTGTGTTGTAAAAGTATGAATATTTATATATATATATAGGACATTCTGATGTTGTTACAATTAGTGATGCCTTAAGACTTGCTAATCAATCACTTTATATTGTTACGGCTGCTGGAGATTGTACAGTTAAAGTTTGGTTTAAGCCCATAAATGAAAGTAAGTTTCTTAAATATTATTGAATTTACCATACTAATAAAATTAATATATATTATTTGAAATATATCGTATTCAATTAATGAAAAATTGTGGATATTATATACCTACGATGCATCATATGTAGAGTGTTGTTTTTCTTCAATCAAAATTTTAATATGCAATTATTAGTTTTTCACATACATTTACTTTTAATAACAGTAGAAATATACAAAAAAAAATATATTATTTTAAAGATAATTTTGTAAGCCATTTGTCATTATGAATATTTTGATTTTATATATATATTTTTGGCATTTATAAGTCATTGAGGCTTTTTGCTGCTCCCATAATTTCTCTCCAAACCCTCCAATCATCTTCAATTCTTGTAATTTCTAGGTTTTCCAAATCTTTGTTTACTCAATCAAACCATCATTGGCAAGGTCTGCTCCTTAGTCTTTTTGCGTTAGGTTTGTTGATTAAGACCATATATATAAGTTTGTCCTTTGCCCGCCATACATGTCCTGCTCATTCTAGCCTTTTAGCTTTTAGAAATTTTTTTATATTTGATCTATTGAAAATTCTTTTTATCTCTTCATTTTTTCTCCTTTTTTTATTTTCCTGATTCTTGGATTATTGTAGGGCCATATATTTTTCTTTCAAATATTAAAAGATTTTGTTCATTAACTTTTGATGTTGTCCTGGTTTTTTATGCATACATAATCATAAGGTGTAGGTAAGCTATATATAGCTTTGTTTTATTTTCTTTTTAAAGTAACATTAATGAAAGTTAGGTTAGGTTAGGCTACTCAATTTATGATATTCTTTATTTGCTGTGATGAATTTTAGCTTTATTTCATTACGCATATTATTTTTTTGGTTTATATTAACTTCCAAATATTTTAAATTTTCAACCTGTTAAAATGAGTAATTTCCAGTCTAAGGTTTTTCATAACATTCAGCCTTATCGTAATAAATATGTATTTTTTTTTATTTACATTTATTATAAGTCCCATTTTTTACTTTTTTCTAATAAATCAATTGTGCTTGAAAACAAATCCGTTTTGGATTTTCCAAAGATAACAATGGCATCTGCGTACGAAAAAACGGATTGTTTCCAATAATATACATATCCTTATTGTTTTACATTTTAATTATTACTCTTTCTAAAGCGAAATTGAAAAGTATGGGGAATTCCAATGCTTTAGTCACTTTTTAATCTCTAAAAGACTTGATGTTTCTCTTGAAATATATATAGTTTAAAGTAATTGTGTCCAAATTTTATCTTAATTTCTCTCTCTTGTGTATTCTCTGCCATCCCGAGGCCTATTTATTTATTTATCGATGGCAAAAATATTACATCGTTAACAACTAATTTATAAATACAAAACAACTCATAAGTAACTATATATAAAAAAAAACATTTAACATATATTAGTCACAAGTGAAAGTATAGAATAATGAAATAACAATAACAAAGGATAATAATAGTTTTAATATACTATATATTTAAGTTCATATTTATAGAATTTGGTGCAGATAGAGATGGTTTAGTTTTAGATTTGGATGTCCAATTTTGAGATCCACTTAATTGCTTCTGGTGTGGCCATATGGAGATTTTTTATGCCTTTGCTGAATAATTTCCTTAGACATTCTTTAACAATATGTTCAATTGTTTGTATCGTACTTCTATAATGACATTTTGATTTAGGTCTGAGACTCCATTTACATAACATTTGTCCAGTTTTCCCCATGCCTTGTTTTTATTCTATTTAGTTTGATCTATTCTTTGCGCTGTAAGTGGAACCCTGGCTGTCTGGTTGTTGTATTTTCAATGAGGTTCAGTGTGTCTGAGCTCTTGTCTTTCCATTAATTTATCCACTTGGAATTTAGGTTTAAGCCATCCAATTGTAGGTTTTGGACTAATTTCCAAGGCCTATTATGGCATAAATCATATCCTTTTTGTCTGGTCTTCCCATTCCCATTCTTGTACTTTATTCCTCACAAAATTATTTTTTTCATTATTAATTTCATCCATATTCTTGTCTTCTTTCTATAATTTAATAATTCAATAGTTTTACTATAATATCATGAAAAAAGTAAAATAAAATAACGTATGTATGTGATAGTCATCAATAGTTATAATCATACAATGTTTATTACAGTTTTCATTAATCGAGTATTTAATTAATTAATTAATTAATTATTAATTTTTAAAATATAAATGTCTTTATTGATGAATTATTTATTTTCAGATAAATCATTATGTTTTCAAACCTTTGATTTTGATAACATACTATGTTTGTCTCTTAAAATCACTGTTTTACCTCATACTAATTGTATACTTTTGGCATGTGGTTTATCAAACAGTAAAATACAGTTGTATACAAATGATTTTAGCAACAGTAGTTCAGTATTTGTTACCAGTCATTCTTTAGTTGGACATGAAGATTGGATTCGTTCATTGGATTTCATATCAGAAAGTAAATATATATTTAATTGATGATATAAATGATATAATAATATAAATTTTAAATTTAAAATTCATTAATGGTATAATGTTAGTACAGATACTACTTGTTTTTTTTTTATATTGTAAAAATATTTTTCCTAATTTATCATTATATTAAAATATTTATAATATGTATAAAAAAAAAGAAAATACAAAAACTTATATTCATGCATTGAAAATTATTCACATTTTTATATTATTTTTACCTTATTATACTATAATTTTTCTACAAAAAAAAAAATACTCATTTTTATAATTGTGTATACTCATTTTATTCTTAGATAATTCAGGAAATTTATTTCTGGCTAGTGGTTCTCAAGATTCTGTGATACGATTATGGAAATTTACAAAAGAAAATAATGATAATACTTGCAAAAAAAATAAAGAACTAAATAATACATTAAGACAAGAAATCAAAAAAATTGATGTCATTATGGACCCTGGCTCTATTTGTAGTTTTATCATTGAATTAGAAACTGCTATATCAGGACATGATGGTTGGATTTATGGAGTGCATTGGAAGCCTAATTTTAGCCATGGTATGTTTTAAGAAACAGTAGTTTTAGTTACTTATGTTTTATTTTATAGTTTCAATATATTATAGGGAAACAAATTGAGTTACTTTCAGTGTCAATGGATAAAACATTAGCAGTTTGGGCATATGATGAAGACACATGTCTTTGGGTTGATTTTATACGGTTGGGTGAAGTTGGTGGTAATACATTAGGCTTTTATGGTGGAAAGTTTTCTCCTGATGGTGATTGCATATTAGCTCAAGGACACAATGGATCATTACATCTATGGAAAAAAGTATATAGTCTAAACAAGCTACCAAATTTTAAGTATTAACATTCTGGTTATTTTTTTGTTTTAGAATAATAACGGTAATTGGACTCCTGGAGTTACAATTGGGGGTCATTTTGGATCTGTTGAGGATATTGCTTGGGATCCAGCTGGCAAATATATTATTTCTGTTGGTACTGATCAGACTACCAGAATCCATGCACAATGGTTACAATCTAATGAACAAGTTATAAATTTATCTTCATTTGTATGTTTATTCAAAATATTTATTGGTTTTTTGATATTTCTTATTACTGAAACATTGATAAATATATGTCATGAATCTAGTTTCTACATTT
The DNA here is from genome assembly GCF_003268045.1 of Sipha flava. Taxonomy (NCBI): domain Eukaryota; kingdom Metazoa; phylum Arthropoda; class Insecta; order Hemiptera; family Aphididae; genus Sipha; species Sipha flava. Next base: position 1,373,125 of record NW_020273468.1, read on the forward strand.
GAACTATACAGCTAAATTTTTATTTAATAAATTTCAAGTTTTTATCCAGGAATTCTATGTTTTAAATGCTTGGGCAGAATGTTAAATATACATTAGTCTATATCTAAAACATGGAATGCTTTTAAAAATTGAATTTTTGTTGTTTTCTTTTATTCAAAATTTCTTTCCTCAGTATTGTTACAAGTTTTTATTTATCATGAATTCCTTAATATCTCATAATTACCAAAAAAATATTTTAAATATGCTCATATATTTTAGAACTGGCATGAAATGGCACGACCTCAAGTTCATGGATATAATATGTCTAGTGTTGCTATTTTGTCTAGTTTAAGTTTTGCATCATCGGCTGAAGAAAAAGTCATACGAGTATTTCAAGCTCCTTACAATTTTTTAGAAAATATGAGTAAATTGGCAAAAATAAATTTTTCTTCTGTTGGTAAATACTAATTATTTATAAAATAAATAAAAACATCTTTATAGATTTTTTTTTTTTTTTAATTGAAAATTTATACTCTGTAACATGTACAATAAGCAAATAGGATATTATGATGTCACGATTATTTATATGATAATAAGTATGAGGATTATGAGGCTGTCTAGTGACAGAACCATCATACAGTATTATGGTTGGGAATTTAATAAATCTTTGCTCCAATGTATTTTTAACTGACGGGAGGTTAGACAAGTGAGCTCCTCCTTAAATGGCTATATAAGAGGGTTGGTGTAAGAAAAATTTTCTGTAATGGATGGATGTAACTGTGTTAATGGTTTCAATGTTGAGGTCATTGTGAAGTGAGTAGTTGGAAACATATCAAGGTACAGAAGTCAGTTATTTATGGTATTGGAATGTTTTAATTGTTTTTATTTGGAATTTAGTACAGTCCCACTCTGTATTCCGTAAGTCCATATGGGTTTTAAGATTGATTTATTTTAACATTCATTTAATTATTTTATTGTTGAGGAAAGTATTTGATTTAAGAATAGAACGGATGAAGTGTAGCTTACTGTTCATTTTTTTCCTTGTTGATTTTAATGATTTTAAATGTGAGCTCCAAGTGAGATGTTTGTTTTATATTGTCATATAATATTGTATTTTTCTTTAATATTTTAAAGATAACATGAATTGTCCACTTGGTGCTTCTGTTCCATCACTTGGTTTATCAAATAAAGCAGTATCTAAAGATGACTGTAAAAATATTTCTAGTCAACCGAAAAAAAAAGATTATCCTGAACATTATTTTATGCCTTTGAATTTAAACCGTGAGTTTTTTTTATAATATGAATCATTAAATTTTTTAGTTATATTTTTAAAAATTATTTTTGATAATAAGTAACTTGTACAAATAATATTTTAATTATTTTATTTTTTTATTTTTTTATATTGGCAGTAAAATAAGTTGTTCCTAGTTGCAACTATCTACATCTATAAATATTTACAATTGTACATTTTTAACTATTTGAACATGATTATTAATTATTTTAATTCTTACTACTACATAATATAAATTGCTTGATGATTCTTCTATTTTTTTTTTTTTTTTTTGCTTATTCGAAAGCATATACAATTGTCTATTTTTCATACAAACTGTTCTCCCACCTTTTGCTTACATAGACCTGCTACCCTTAGTTTGTCTTCAATTTCATCAATCAATTTCTAAGGTTTTTTCCTCTCTTTTGATACTTTTAATTTTTTCTGCCAGACCTTTCTTCATAAAAATAAAATATCTAAATCATTTTAAGTTTTTGAGTATTTTATAAATGTTAAATGTTTAAACCAAAGTTATATATTATACTATTCACTTTTAGAACCCCCAACTGAAGAAGATTTAATACAAAATACTTTATGGCCAGAAATTCAAAAGCTTTATGGTCATGTATTTGAAGTGTACTGTTTAGCATCTTCACCTAATCATAAATGGTTAGCCTCAGCAGCTAAAGCAACATCATTAGAATTAGCTTCTATAATAATATGGTAAAATTAACTAAAAATATTTTCATACATGTGTTAAAAATTTAATAGTGTACATTAAAGAATTATTAGTTATTTAATAATTTAAAAATGCTTTTTATATTTTCTAATTTTTTTTATTTTTAAGATTCTATTGTTTTTAAAAATGTAAAATATATAGTTATTGTTACAATTTATAATTATTTAATTTTTATTTTTAGGAATGCAAATGATTTTCAACAAGTACAAAAGTTGGTATCACATAATTTAACTGTAACTCAGTTGGCTTTTTCACCAGATAGTAAAAAACTTCTTTCGGTCTCACGTGATCGTACTTGGTCATTATTTGAATATGATCTGAATACCAACTCTTTTGTTCTTAAAAGTAAATCAGATAAATATACTGGTATTCATACTAGAATTATATGGTGTTGTGCTTGGAGCCATAATTCTGTATACTTTGCTACGGGATCCAGAGATGGAAAGTTAGTGATTTGGGGTCAAACTGTTGTTGACGACCAAATTTCTTATTGTGCCAAAACTGAACCTTTAGTAGATCCAGAAAAGAATTTTACAGCTGTAGCCTTTGCTCCAAAATTAACTGATGGATGTAGTTCATATATATTAGCTGTTGGCTCAGATTGTGGACATATTGCTATATATAAATGGAACTTTGAAAAAAAATCAGTTACGCCTTGGTTTAAACTTACTGATTTATGCAAAGAGTATCCTTTTCTATAATAAAATAATAAATAATTAATTTATGATGTAATGATGTATGCATGAACTATAACTTCTATTAATAAATTTATTTATCCTTAAATTCACTACAATTTTAGATTGGGGCATCACTTAACAGTAAAGAAAATTCAGTTTCAACCATTACTGTCTAAAACAGACTCAAGGTATAGAGAAGGTATTTTGCAGATGGCGTCTTGTGGTGCAGATATGATGGTGAAAATTTATGATATATTCTTAAAACACTTTTGATTGACCTCTCTTAAATTAATTATAAATTATTAAATTATAATACATTATATAAATAAATGTAAATCAAAATAAAAGATGAATGTATATATATATGTGTGTATATTATATTATTTATTTTAGATGTATCTATAAAACTTTTATTTAGTAATATTGATTTAGTATTTATGATCCATATTTGTACATTGCATATAATAATTATTGTCTATAATAAATTCATATTCTTAATGTTAGAGCTAAACTGATGAACTATTAAATTATTAATTGATCTAATGTTATATCATTGCTTATAGAATAAACAGATAGCCCATGATGTAGGGGTATTTGGCTACTAAAATGATATGTACATGAACTATTAATAGGTAATGTTGCATAAAGGAACAAATCATTTTTCTAAAAATTTAATTTTTGTCCTTAATGGCGCACAGTGAGATAGAATAAAATTTAAGTGGCCAAAAATAATAAATAAAATAAAATAATAAAATTTAAAATATTATAATACATTATTAAAAACCACCCTTCTTCTAAACCTTCACTCTTCCCATTTTTCTTCATCCCATACTCGTAGACCAATGGCCCTCATATAATTCTCAATTGTATCTAACCATCTATTTTTTGGTCTTCCTTTTTTGGTCATTTCCCTTCAACATTCATTTTCATAACATATCTTACTGCATTTGTTTCCTCTCGTCTCATTGCATTCCAATATCATTTCAGTCTATTTTCTCTCATCTTGTCCATTATAGACGCTTCGGTAATCGGTCAAAATATCTAAATTTATCCGTTTTTCCAGAAAATTATTATCAAATTATTTAATTGACTTTTTAGTAGCAATAATATCACAGTTATTATCGATTATGACCGTTATGGGTATTGTTAAATTGAGATATCATTCTGTTTTGACTTCTGTTTTTTACTGTTGGGTTTGATAAATTGGCCAGTAATAGTAAATTGAACGAATATTTAAACGGTAATAAATCGCAAACGGATTACTGAAATTAAATTCTGTAAACGTTAAAATTATTTTTTTTAGTATGTTTATAAATTTTCGCTATCGAAAATTGGTATAGCCATTTGAAAATCGAAAGTTGATAATGTTTTATCAAATAAGGGAGGAAGTTAAAATTATCAAAATTGTAACATAGTGTAAAATAGTAAAACCTATAGTTTTAAAATAAAATTATTTTAAAATTCCTAATACTTCCCGAGATATTAACTGGTTCACGATAAAAAAATCACCCCTGTATTTTGTGATATTATAACGATTAACGTAATTTATTATACTTTTAGTAATATAAAGTGTATATAGGTTGAATTAATTTTATGAACTAATTTTTTTAATTTAATATTGTCAGAAAATGTAGGTTTTTTTATGATTAAATAATTTGATATTTGAGCTAGTTTTATTAGAAAGTATAATGTAATATACTAATTTTCGGAAAAACGGATAAATTTGGATATTTTGATCTAGATTCAGACTCTACACCGGTACTACCTCTCACATACTCATTCCTTATTTTATCTTCTATTGTTACTCCACTTATTCATCTAAGTATTCTCATTTCCGCAATACTCATAGTCTGTCAGTTGCCCAACAATCCGAACCAGTGGCGTAGCTAGGATTTTCTGAAGGGGGGTGTTGATTATAATTATTAAATATTATATATAATACGTACGAACTAAAACTTTTATTTTAATTAATTAAAATGTATACAAAATGTCTGTAGTAGAGATGTAATGTATATTCGAATTCGGATAGCTTTACCATAAATTATTCGAATATTTGACTATTCGAATATCAGTATTCGATGCTACAATACCTATTATTATTAAACGTTTCGTGTTGCACGAAAACGTAAACGAATAATTTTCGTCACGTATTGTCGCAATCGCCATAATGTTAACCTGTATATATGTAATTAGTATTGTGCATTATTTTATATTTCATATTGTATTATCGATTTACCTATATTCCTATAATAATGTAATATATGATACAACTCAAGGGGAGTGTCATATCTGCCAAACACCCCCCTTGTATACGCCACTGATCCGAACCATATAGCTCAGTTGGTCTCACTTTACTGTAAATTTACCTTTCAACCTCATTGGAATTCTCTTATTGCATAAAACGCCCAACGTTTCTCTCTATTTCATCCAATCGCTTTTTAATCCTATGTTTTATAACATGGATGTATACATCCATGCCAAAATTCCGTCCTTTTGTACAAATTACCCTAAATATTCAAAGTTCTCGACTTCATCTGTCACATCACCTTTTATCGTCTTTGGTCACCTCATACCCTCAACTTCTTTATATCTTCCTCTTAAGCAGCGATACTCAACCTGCGGCCCTTCAACGATTTATATGTGACCCAAACAGAAATCATTGAATTGATTATAAAATATAAATTTTTAAACTTATAAATATAAAATCGGTGTAAAAAAACAATGAAAATGTGTCGCAAATTCAAAAATGAGTTATGCAAGGAATGTGTACAGAAATTGGCTTACTGATTCACATCTTGACCACTTGTTAAGAGTAGCTTGCAACAACTACAAAATTTTTTGTATCCAATTTTGGCTTACCCTTTGTCCTTTTTTACCATACTCTTGATAGTTTTATTTTAAAAGATGCTGTCACAAGATCATCCGAGTCTCCGTGAGCTCCCCGGAAGCTCCTAACTTGTATTACACAGTTCCTATGTCTTCTGTTAATTAAGATATTTATCTAGTCGATTTGACTTTTAAACCTCTCATCTGGAAAAGTCCAAGTATGTTTATGTATTTATTTTTGTTGGAACTGGTTGCTGTTAATTACTAAGTTTTTCGATGCAGCGTCTTTTAGTCTAATTCCATTACAGTTACTCTCTAGGTGTAAGTTTTTTCTTCCCCGCTGTACGTTGGAAGACTTCTTCAAGTCAAACTTGATCATTTAGGTCTCCGACCATGATTAATATATTGTTTCTGGGAAGGTTATCGAAAGTTTTTTCTAACGAGTCGTAAAAGTCGTCCTTTGTCTTATTATCAGCCGACTCCATTGGGGCATAGCAGTTATGTACAGTGGTATTTTGGAAAAAAAACTAGAGGGTATACGCGTATTTAAGGATTTATAACAATGACTATTGTATATTCATTAGGATCAAGACTTATCAGATTTTATCACTCAAAAAGACGCTCGCGAGTATTCAAGTCTTTTCTGGATCTCATGTTCACATGTATAAACTAATATAAAAAAAAAAAAAAATGTTTATTTATTTTATCCCATATTATTTCTTAATTTATCCACAGATATATATGTAATTGATGTAATTGATCACGGATAACAATAAATTGAAGATTACAAATGTTTATATGAACGCCAGCGCATTCAGTTATCACAGTGGCGTAGCCAGGATTTTTAAATTGAGGGGGCTAACCACTTTTTTGGATAAGTAAGGTGAAAGAGAATATGAAAATTCACCCTTATCAAATATAATTAAAATATTGATAACAATAAAATATGAAAACGACCTATATGAATAAATATCAAATGAAAAATTATTTTTATATTTTAAAGTTTTCTTTCTCCAAGTTAAGAATGAATTCAAAATGTTTAACTAATATTTAACTAAAACTAGTTATGGTTCATGAACCACAGATAAAAATGCTGTATGTAAACAAATTTTTAATTGTTTCCGCCAGGTACTTATACATTATTTGTAATTTATATTTCATCTAATCGGTATATAAATCAGTAAATCTAAACATATTGTATATTTTGTGCAATACTTTTTACTATTTCCATAGCTAAAAATGAACTCAGTATACATAATTTATGATAAAAAGGTTTATTATAAACCTATTGACACTATTGTATTGTGGACTGTAGTTTCTGGTTCATGGAAATAACAAATACAGTCGTATAAAGTATAGACTTTAGTATGATGACCGAATTTTATAAACAAATTCTCTACCATGCGCGCAAATAATTTTTCTAGAAAAGAATTATTCTTTGATACCATTCGACCATTCGAGTACTTTTGATTTTTGAACCATTATGGCGGTTAATAAATGACTTAATGCTATACATTCGATACCAGTATTTTTTTATCGATACAAGTAAAGTATTGATAGATACAAAAAGTACTTGTATCGAAAGAAATGTATCGATACTTTTTTAATATCAGTAGTATCGCAACATCCATAATCACGAGGGCTCTTCTGTAAATTGTTGTCTTTTCGTGAACACTGATAGTATGTTTATGTTGCTGTGATGTTTCAAACACCGTTTTAATTTGTTTCCTTGTCAATCAATCTTGTTGTCCAACAATGTTTCATAGCGACCCTTCTATAGGTCAGTGACTAAATGTACCTTTCGGCCAAAAGAAGAGGAACAATGGCGAAACGTCACACATGATATGGCAGAACTTGCATTTTATTCCTTCTACACCCGATTATTACATTTTTTATTTACTTAAACCACTAAAATGTCAAATCTTCAACATAGTGGCAACTTGAGGTAATTTATGTAAATATTAAACTTTATCTTCTATTCAAAATAAGAAAATAAATATATATATTTTTTATAACTTCCAAGGTAAAAAATTCCATTAAACTATTTTATGTTCTCCTTTCATCATATACAACAATTATTGTTCAATAATCTTTTTCAGAAATGCTCCTGCGAAGAGTGTCCTTGATGTGGTGATATAGATATTGGCAAATAGTGGTGTATCAAGTCGACTGAGTGATCCAGTAATAGCTAAAAATTTCTCATTATTGATTGATATTAATGGTATTAAAGATGACATTAAAGAATTTTCAAGGTCTGAATGCTATAAAAATTTGTAGAAGTAAATATTTCCTTTTAATAAAAATATTAAATAACTTATTACTTTTCATAAAACATTAATTATTCATATAAACATTTAAACTTGATTAATAAAAAGTCAGAAATAAATCATAAATTTAAATATTTTTTTATATTTCTATAATATTTTAATAAGTTATAAAACAATCATATTTATACCATTAAAAATGAAAAAGAGATCTCCGACTCCCAGAGGAATTTTGATTTAGGTAAATGAAAAAAAAAATCTCAGTTTTGAAATAAACCATAAAGAAAATTGAATTATAATAATATTATTTGGTTATTAAAGGAAGTAATTATATAAAGAATATATATAGTTAATATAATTTATTTAAAATTTTTAAATTATTTTAAGTAAATTACAAAATTATCATGTATATACCATTGAAAATGTAAAGTGGAAAATGAAAAAAGGTTACTTAGCTCCTGAAACTATTTTGATTTTGATAGATGATAAAAATATCCCAGTTCTGAAAAGAAAACATATCAGATTTATTAAGATAATTTATGTAAATTATTGAAATTTGATTTTTATCCCATAAAATATTTTAAGTCTAAAATTCAAAAACCAAAACGAAAAGGGGATCCCCGGCTCCCAGAGGAAAATTGATTCGGGTGGATCCAAAAAAAAAATCCAGGTTCTGAAAAAGAAACATAAAAA
>NW_020273469.1:0-12907 GCF_003268045.1 Sipha flava
CAGTGGTTCTCAACCGGTGTGCCGCGGCACACTAGTGTGCCGCGAGATTGTCTAGGTGTGCCGCGGGAAGGTTAGGTTATTAAAAACAGTGTTTTATTTCGTGACATTTATTTTTAAAAATTATTTAATAAATATTTAAAGAACTAAATTATTTAAAGTAAACAAAGGAATATTTATATCATAAAGTGAATACATTTTAAATTACTAGTGAGAAACTTGAGCTTGTCGTTTCGTACACAAAAGTTCAATACGTGGTCGAATTGAAGACAAGCAGACACGCATTTCCTGATCAACGGAAAGAAGTCTCTCCCGTTTTTTGTTTTTTATGTTTGTAAGTGCCGAAAAGCCTAACTCGCACAAGTAGGTGGTTGAAAAGTGTAACAAAATGTTGATTGCTTCAACTGCTATTACTGGATATTCTGTCTTTGCATACATCCAAAATCTAATTAGTGGTGATTCATTATATTTCAGTCGTAGTGTTCTATCCTCCTGAATTTCTGCCAGCTGTTCTTCTTTCTCAAGAGATAGGTCAGCTGTTGATTCTGACGAAGTAGCGTAAGGATTGCGCACCCAATCATACTTTTCAACTGAGATATGGGGAAAATACTGTGCCATGCTGTCCTCAAGATCTGTAAGGTGATTTAAAACTAGTTGAGTGGTTATGTCCCCCTGAGGATCTATATCAAAAGTTAAAGGAAACATCTTTAAACTTTTATTTTCTACATGCCGTTTCCAAACTTGTAGTTTCTTTAAGAACCCTTTCAATTTATCACTTGAGGTCAGGACATTTTCTTCTTTTCCTTGCATACTTTCATTTAAGCAGTTTAAATGATAAAATATATCAGCCAAGTAAGCTACTTTGGCACACCACTCTGTGTCGTTCAAATACGCAGCAAAGTCTGGTTTTTCAATGCTAAAGAGTTTTGACAGCTCGTTTTTAAGCTCATAAAATTTCTGCAGGACTTTACCTTTCGACAACCAGCGTATCTCTGTATGAAGAACCAGAGTATCATGTTTAGATCCCGCTTCACGACACATTTCTTTGAGAAGTCTTGTCTTAAGAGCCCTCGATTTAACGAAATTACCATGTTTACAACTAGGTTCAAAACACTTTTCAATTCTGCAGGAATAGTTTTCACCATTAGGGCCTCGCGGTGTATAAAGCAATGTGTTGAGCCCACATTCGGAAAATTTTGTTTAACTTTAGCAACAAATCCTTTGAATTTTCCTGTCATAGCAGGTGCACCGTCAGTACAAACAGTAAGACAGTTTTTCCAAGATAGCCCATTGTCTGTTAAAGTATTGGACATTGAATCATACACGTCTGCTCCAGTTGACGTTGTGGGTAGTTCAGAACATGCCAGAAATTGTTCGATAACTGAGTCGTCATCAATGAATCTGATATAGCTTAGTAATTGACATTTCTTACTTATATCAGTTGACTCATCGAGCTGCAGTGCAAATAATCTACTGTCACTTAACTTTTCACGTACATGGCATTGGATGTCTGAAGACATGTCACCAATACGCCTTGATACTGTATCGTTTGACAATGGAACCAAAGATATTTCCTTCTCTGCATTGTCACCCAGCATAGATTTAACTATTTCTTTGCAGGCCGGTAAAATGACGTCTTCTGCGATAGTGTGAGGCTGCATTCGTTTGGCTACTATTTCAGACACTTTATAACTGGCCAATAGTGCTTTCTCACTAATAGTAGCTCTACGTACCATGGTTTTTGCTTGTTTTTCTTCCGATGACAACAGTAGACTGAAGTAATTTTTATCTTTTCCAAGTAAATGGCTATGTTTACTACTTAAATGCCTTTTCAATTTACTAGGGACCATGGATTCGTTGCTGAGTTTTTCTCCACACACGATACATTGTGGTACAGGACGGTTTTCAGGACCATTAAATGTAAAACCAAAGCTCAAATAGTTATCAAGGTACTTACGGACTAAAATAGGAGTAGGTTGTTTATTTTCCTGCACCACTTTACTTACAACACTTGTACTTGCAACAGGATCATCCTCCTTTTCGATGCTAGTATTCAATGGTACACCATCTTCAAGTTTTCTTTTTTTTACTATAAATTTATCCATATTACAATAAAAACTACGCACTAAAAATTTTTTTAAACTTTAATTTACGAGCACGTTTACGTCGTCTACGGCCTAACTGTACGATTCGACTGAACAGTTTTATCTGTACAGATAAAATCATACGTGTGTAGATTAATACGACGTAGTTTTTAGAACTGTACAGTTTTTCGGAAATAAATTGACCAATTGTGTGCTAATTGTGCTGATAAGACGATACCGGATACTTGTATAAGCGCGTGGCGATAACTAATGCCTTCGGCGAAGTTGTCGAAGTTGTTGTGGTTGTCAAGTGCACGAGTGTGCCGTGAAAACTTGTGATGTATAATAGTGTGCCGTGAACTAAAAAAGGTTGAGAACCACTGTTCTAAAGGATAAATTATTTAATGTAAACTATAATTGGATTCAGTCCTTAAAATTAAAAATATGCGTTATATACCTATACATAAATGGTATATTAATATCTTGTAAAATAAAAATAAATATTTTAATATTTGATTATTATTAGTTAACCAACTACTTATTTTATATTTCTTAGATTTATAAAATAAAAAATTAAATAAAATTTAACAAAGGTAAAATATTTTCACTTAAATACACATAATTTATAAACCTACGTATGTTTCATTATATTTATATTATTTCTAAAATGAATATACTGTTTCAGGTGGCCGTAAGAATAAAACCATTACCCGCAAACGAAACAGACAGAAACTTATACGTGGTAGATTCCAAGGTATGTTATTTTATCATGTATTTAATGAAAATTACATCAACATTTCCCGATTAGATAACACTACGGTGATGATAAAGGTTTGAATTTCGTAATTTAAAAATATATAAATAAAAATAAAATCACCATATAATTTTTAATTACTTTTAGAAATCAACATTTTTTTAATTTTTTTACATATGCAGGTATGCAATTTTAACCATGCTTTTTTCTTTATTTTTCGCTCGTTATGCCATAATACAATATACGATTAAACGAATGGTTAATATTAAAAAATAAAGATTTTAAACTTAAGAAAATTTAAAAAATAATAATAATAAATAAAAATTAAAAAAATTATATATTGTTGGTAAACTATTTACCTAAAACAAAATCATTTTCTACTTAATGTGATCTATAAACTGAAAGGGACTAAAGAGTTAGTTTATCATCTAATTCAAAGCAATTACAAAATATTCGATTTAATAATTTTTAGATCTATTGATTGTTGATCTGCATAAACTATATGATAGAACCAATACTTATATTTATATGACTGTATTTCAACAAGGATTTTTCGCGTAACGTAAATAAAAATTGACAATTAAACATAATTATATAGAACGAAAACTTTTTAGAGATTGATGAAATGTGACTTTTTAATACAGATGGTTCTAACATATCTTCTAAATGATGATTAACTTAGCATATTATGCTAATGATATGCCCAACAAAAAAAGAACATTTAATGCATTGTTAAAACAAAAATATTTAGTTATTATTTCGTGATTTTGATCGTTTTTTCAGAATGTTTAATTCAAACGTTAGTCAATTTTTTTTTTAAATTAAGTTTAAATATTTTTTTTTTTTTTTAACGAAAATGTATTAAACGATATTAGTTATAAAGTTAAAGACATTTCATAGTTTCGAAATATTTTAATTTTTAACTTTATTCTGTTTTTAGGCACTTGCGGAATTTTTGATTTCCCCAAATTCTTTTGATGCGAAAGATAATACATAAAAAATTAGGTTATTTTGCTATATCAATCATCTTTAAAATTATAAACTGATCCACAGATAAACAGATTTTGTTCAAAATCGTTTTTCGAGATCAATAATACATTAGTTTTAAGTTTAAAAGGCTAATACCATTAGGCAATACCATTCAACCAACCCTAAATTTCACTCCTCCTAGGAGTTTCGATCTTTTTATATTTATATTTAATATTAATATATTTTTATTCATTTACTCGTACCTATATATATATATTTTATCTTTGAGTCTTGAATATTTTATACAAACATAAATATAATATAATATTTTTTACATTTTAGTTTTATACCGATAATAAGATGTGGCACAAAAACAATAAAACTCGAATATTTTTAATATTATTGTATTTCTATCAAGGGAATAATAATTTCAACGCCAATGAGATTCAAGTAAAATTTACGCCTGATGTTTTTTTTTTTTTGTAATCGGACGAGAACTAGTGTATTCAACGTGGTATGGTCGTGGGCGAAAATTATGTGTTTTGTAATATAATCCATTTAACAGGAATTTTATTTAAATTATAACTACGGGTCATTCACCTAACATTGATTGCTTTATATATAAAATATAAATAAAAAATAGCTTATAAATAATACTTAAATTACTACCTCTAATAAGAGCTTATTGATTTTAACCATATATTCTGTACTTCTGATGATTATCTGAGGTTTCGATGATGGTAAAACAAATATCTCGTTTCACTCAGTAACTAAAATATTATAATTCTATAATTATACTGACTATAGGATATCATAGTATAAATTCGTCATTTATTTTATGAGGACATAACTGAGGACATAACCGTGGATTGTAAAAATAACTTGGATCCTTTTTATGGTTTTTATGATATATACTAAGTTAGTTATTAAATAATTTTTTTTAAGCTTTTTTGTAGGTAATATTATTATTTTTAAACTGTAGAAAATATTATTTTTTTTCTGATTAAATATTTTGGTTATATATTAAGATTCAAGTTCATACAATTTTTTGGAATAATCTCTTATTTATAATAATAGCGAGTTTAAATTATTATTTTATAATACATATTAATAATACATAAAATTAATCAATATTTTTTGAATTATAATTTTTAAATGCTTAGTTTTAACATTGATAGGTTATAGATTTAATACATTCATTGTCTGATCAGATAAATTAAATTACATTTCAGAAATATTTTTGTAAATATTACATAAGTAGGCATAATGCGAATTTATTTAAACATTAATTTGTAAGAGGTATTATACATTTTATAATATTTCAATACTTAATTACATCATAAAAAGTAATTAAATTTATAATAATAGTATAAATAGTATAAAACATCTTTTAAATTATTAACTATAAAGCTATTAAGTTCTATAAGGCTTTTACTAAATTATATTTTATATTATTTAATATTCGTACTACATTAAGTGTTACTCTTTAAACAAGCATAATGATTTATATCTTATAAAATCTTGGTTTCTAACAAATATTATTTTAAAGCCGGATGTCACATTTATTTTATTAATTGAGGAACATAATACATTTGTAATATTAATCTGGATAAGATAATTAAACTTACAGATTTACCGTTATTATCTGCTCACGGATATAGAATCTTGTATTATAATACACACAATTGTTGCGTATAAGCCATATCGATTGTTGTAGTCAGTATATATAGTAAATTATAATTAATAGGTACCTTAGGAAACAAGAGTAGACCTGATACAAAAGAAATTAATAAAACTAATTATTTTTAAATGTAGAAATATTGTTTTACATCTAACTACACCACAACTTGATACAGCATCTTTGAATAAAATGTATTAAGAACTCTTGTTTAAATAAAATAGTAATAATAAGTCATTTAAAAATATAATTAATAAATATTTTGTTTTTCGTAACTGGTTATTATGCCGATAAAATACTCTCTCAAATGAGTTTTTTCAACTATGTAAATAATCAATAGTCATTAATTGCAAACATATTCAAAGTACTTGTTTGTTTATGATGTATGTCTGAAATTGCTGGAAGTTGCTTTTTTTTTTTACCTTTGACCGCCTTTCCCTGTAATTATGGTCATAATTGGTGTCTGCTGTCAGTTTATAATAATTTCAATATTAATTTGCAGTTTCAAGGCCTAACAATACAGGTTAAATATTTATTTAGTTTTTTGTGAATTTCAATACAAATTTCAACAATTTATTTCAATCTAATTTCTAAATACATTCTTATGGTCACTCAGAATCTGACGAAAAAAATGTTTTATTTTATTTTATATATATTCTTTGTATTCATTCATGCAATTTTTAATAACAGATTTGAATTATTAATAAAAATCAATTTTTTATTTAAAATACATAAATAATTCGTTTTTGAATCAAATATCAGTAATATTCGTATTGCACCGAAAATGCATAGAAAAAATAAATATGCACCGAGTTTAAATATAAATGTTGAAAATTTTCAAAATATGATTTAATTAATAATATCATCTATGAATGATTTTTAAATAACACAGTTTTAAGTACCATTTAACTGATAGAACATAAGTTTTACATAAATATACTTTTACATTTTTAATATTTTTATTATAAATAATAATTACGCAGGTTTTACCATTAGTTGACTTCCTTAATATTATTTTTATGAAAGCTTTATATATAAATATTACCATAGATACTCAGAGAATCGATCACTCTGTTAAAATTTGGTTATTTTATTTAATAGAAACAACGTTTTCATACTTTGTGAAGTACGAAAATATTTCACTAAATGGTAGTGTTTTCATGAAACGATCATTCCAATTGTGACATTGTGGCTATTCCGCAAATTTCATATATATAATATGTACGATTCTGCATGATTTCAAATGCAACGTTGCCGTAACATTCGTTTATAAATGTTTGTTAAAACATATAGACAATACAGATGTATTTACGTTTTGATTCATATAAGTACTAGTAATTTATTTTTGGAGGTAATAATAATTTAAAAAAAATAAAACAAAAATGTTTATTTAATTATTTTATTGCATGTGAAACATATTGAAATGTTATGTTGTTATTATTGTTTATTGAAATAACATATTTTAACCATAGAAATAAAAAAAAAAAAACCGACCAGAAACTGATCAATATCACAATACAAATAATAATTAAAAAATATAAAACAAAATCAATATTAATATCAAATTAAATAATAATGGTAGTGTTATGTACAACGAGAATCTCGTATAAAGATCCGTTAAATCAAGTTCGCGTAAACTAATAGCACGAGTAGATCAAAACATATGACTACACAATTCAAAATAATGGAAAACATGAGTTCAGGTTTTAACGATCATGTAACGCTGCATTTGAAATCATGCGGAATTGTATATGTTAATAAATGGTTATGAATATCTAGGCGTATCTGCAAAATGTGTGGAATCGTAACGTAGTCATACCATAACGGTCTAAAATTAAATTTCAATTCAACATTTTTAATTATTGGGACTCCTTTTAATTTTTCCCAAAATGTATTTTCCACAATTAAAATGTAGGTATTTAAAAATGACTATATTTTTTCAAACTGTATGAATGTGTTGACAAGACACGTTGGAATATGTTTAATTTACTATCGAACCGCAATGATTTTGTAAGTTTTATGCTTTTGTTTTTCTATTTTTGTTATTTCGTCTGAAAAAACTATATTAATAATTATTCGTAATAATTTTCTATAATTAACATTTATTTAAATAAATTAAAAATATTTCAAGGAGAACGGTAAAGTAATAAGTCAAGTAATTTTATATGGACAATTAAAATGTATAATTAAGAAAATTTATGAATTCTAAAATTCTAAAATACTGAAAACTATTTAGCAAAGGTTATTTTTAAACTACACAGTCAATTTATAGTACAATCAAATTATATAAACTAAAATTTTAATAATACTTGTCAAATTAATGTTAATTTATATAGTATAACACAATTAGAGAATTCTAATAATCATAGTTTTTTTTTATGTTGGAATTTTAAACATCTTCAACATAATTTATTGTATTTAAATCTAAGCCATCTTTGTTATTTAAAAAAAAATAATTATATCTTAGCAAGTTAAGTAGTATATAAACGTAGAAAATTTTAAGTTTTATTTAAGTTGGTAACGGTGGACTAAGGTATGTTAATTACAAGTATTATAAATTATAATAAATTATAATAATTATAATTTATAATTAATTTATTATAGGATAATTCAAAGGTCAACACTAATAATTAAACTGGGTTTTTAGCACTTTTCTTGGAGTACTCCAATAAAATATGCTAAAATATGCAATGATGATAACAGTATGAAAGAATTATTTTACAATACATTATTGTAGTAATTATAATTCAAAAATAATAATACAATATCATTATCATTAATCAAATTTTAACTTTTTTTAAATAAAATATATCAATAACATTTAAATAAATTAATATAAAGATATAAGTACCCCTTTTTTTAAAAAATCGGCTATAGATCCTTTACTTGGGAACTTGGTGAGTTAATGCTTGAGGTGAAATTTTGTTGTAAATTAAAAAGTTAAATTTGTTATTAATAGTTTTCTTTTCTTTTATAAAAAAATTAATTTTTATTATTTAAAATACTTGTACATTAAATTTAAACTTGTACATTACTTGTATATTAAATGGAGTTGTTAAATTTAGAATAAAAGGAATACTTTGTTCTTAAATGTTATCAAATGGGTACCTAAAAATATGTTATGCGACAAAATATGTATTCTCCAAAGAGCTAATTTACTTTTTACAGTTTCATACTTTTATGATAAATAATAATAAAACAACACATGAAAAATACAATTACTTATTTTTGTGAGGATCAAAGCATTTCACATCACAACAAAATGCAAAGTATAGTGTAGTCAGGTAAGTTATTTTTGAAGTATCTACTGTGGTTTAAAGTCCACTAGTCATGCGACCATAGAAATAAGGAACTGACCTAAATCTTTTTTATTAGATTTTTGAGTTTTTTACCATTTATACCCCATTCAAGGTTGTGTTAATTTTATGATCTTAATCAAAATTATTCATTGTGACCTTATTTTTATAGGTCATTTGGTTTTTGGTTACCTATTGTTGAAGTCTTGTAACATTTTAATTTATTTGTATTCGTAATTCCATAGTAGATTTAAATGATAAGGTGTTACTTAGAATGTAAATGTTTTTATGACTGTGAAATGCTTTATTGTAAAGAGTAAAAAAAAAAAAATGTTTATATATTTATTTATTTATTGTATGATCAATGGGGAAAAGCCCTTTATAAAATATAAGATAACAACAAATTATACAACAGCCAATTTATATATATATATGATAATTATATTAAATTTCCATAAAATTTTATATAATATATTATTGACTAAAAAAATAATTATCATAATTATAATGCTAAAACTTCAATAATTGAATGAAATATAATTATAAAATGGAGATAACTAAACTATTTGGATATTATTCGCTAAGTCTTAAAATGAAGCATAATTTCAAAGAAAATAGATTTAAACTATTATTTTTAATACTATTTTTATTCATAACTCAAGTAATTTGTAGTATTTTTAAGTAATTTGTTATAAGTGGATTTAATAAAAATAATGATTTTAATTTTCAACATTAGTAGTAGTATAATTTGGACAGTTCTGACACCATATCCTGCATATCCTGCATATCCTTCTTATCTTTCTGAACCACCACCGCCCGATCACGCACGTGCACGACACACGTCACAGACCCCCCCACCACTACTATGTCATACCCCACCGGCACTGACGCAGCGTTCCCAGAAATATTGCCGCCGCCGTCTCCGTCACAGCATTTGTCGCCGACGACCCCACCGATCGTGTTCGTTTCTACCCTCCCACCCTTCTCCCACCGCCTCTCATTGTATACTATTGGCCGGCCGTGTTTTTGTTAATATCCGATATCAGTAGTGATAATATAAAATATGATTACAATTAACGGCTAATGCTATCGTACAGGTGATAACACATTTGAAAACATAACGAATATTCGGTTTTTGATATTAACCGATACCAGTTGTGATTACCAGTTTGTGATACCAGTTTGAACTAGCGTTCAAAGTTCAATAGGCATTGCTCATTTTATTTCTTGTTGTTTCGTTTAACGTGTACTATTTAATACTCAGTATGCGATTAAATAAGTATTTAAAAGCAGTTTCAAATAATTATTATGTTTAGGGTAGAAGACGAGTTGATATTTAGTTGGTTCAATAACATATAATTTTTTCATATTGTAATTTAACATGTAATTTATTTTTCTTTATAAAGGAATTAATAATATTTTGAACAAAATGTAGTATTACTGACAGAGCCGGTTTGAGTGGGCGGAGAAAGTCGATGTAATTTTGAACATTATTCAAATTTTTAGCGAAGTACCAAGAGACTTTTCGAGCGGCTGACGACGAGATTTCCACTAACCCAGGGGTCTTCACCATATCTATCCTCACTTTTTTTGATCTAGCAACCGACGTGGTATTCGTGGTAGAAACGCGTTTCTCGTTAACTGATGTGGTATAAGTATATTTTAAACAAAAAAAAAAAAAAACCTAATTAATATCTAATGAAAATAAAATACCCACACAGCATTTGAAAAATTATAATATCCTTAAAATATTTTTCAAAGGTTAATAAAACAATATTTGTTCAAAATTATTATATATAATATGTTTAAGTTTACCTCAACGGTGTTTGGCGAGTTCAGTACGGGTTTTGTTTTAATTTGACTAGTTAAAATGTTTTATAAATCTTGTTTAAAATTATTTTAAAAAATGTGAAATTCCTGATCAAAAAAAATATATTGCTTAACTATTTTCTAATTATTTATGCAACTTTTTAACGATAATCTAAAAAATATTTTGCCAACTAAATCATTTTCCTGAAAATATTTTTTTTATATTTTGAAAATATTTTAATTCTATGTGGGTATAGTATCGAATTCTATTAAAAATCTAATTAGCCTCGCAAGTGATAAATAAATTGGTTTATCTTTTAAAATATAATATGACGTATGTCTTTGTATAAAAATCCACGATGGTTAAATTAAAGTTACCGGGTCTTTTAAAAAATCTAATTAATTTGGGTTTGAAAAATAAAACTAACCTGTAATAGTGTCATGTTTCTCATATTCGTCCATTGCAATCATACACAAATCATCCTCGGATAACTTATTCAATCCGCCAGCCGGGATATCGGGAACAAAAATTTGAGGTGCGATCTGTATATCACCTTGGTTAACATGACGGACAATAACGAGGCGCAAACTGTATGACACTCTGTCGAGTGGGTTGAGCAACAATCGGTGCAGCAGGTTGACGATAAGCCGGAACGTTGACGATACCTTTTAAAAATTAATATTGATTCAAAAATAAATCATATAAACAATAAATACGTACCATGAATGTTTTTCATATGTTTGCTGAGGCCGGTTTTGTATGAAAATGACGAGGAGCAAATTGTACATGGAAATCGTATACCCGCATGCTTTTTTTGGCGAGCGATAAAATTGTATTTACGTGTAAAAGTAATAGCAATTAAACATTTTTTAAATTATATGAAAATATAAAAACACTATGTTAGGTGTAAATAAAATAAATTTTTTTTTTTTAAAAGACGGAACGAAAAATATATGCACGACGGTTCAAGACTTATTCAGAAGATATACATTATTAAAATGTTAAAAAAAAATAACATAAAGGTAAAATAACTCTAGAGGATCTGCTTATTGACACTGATATAACAACACTACTCAATTACTAAAATGCATCGTCCAGCCGAGGGTCGAGTGAGCAACCAAAAGAGTTGAATCAACATATTCTTTATGCTAAATTCCCACTGGGCGATCGGTTCTTAGAAAATGTATACACTTTCAATTAATTATAAGCGTAAGATCGCATTTTAATATATTCTTTTAAGTATTGGTCGGCTAATATTCCAGGGAACGCTACGTCGGTGGTACGTATTCAAAATGTTTTTTTTTTCGTATATATGAAAGTAATAAATTTAATTTAGTAATAATTAAATTTGTATATATCATGATTTTTATTAGTTTAGATTTACACATACACACAAACAAGTATTATTTTATTTAAGTTTTGATGGGCCTGGTGAAATATTTGGCACGTATACGTTGTCAGCTAATTGAATGACGTTAGCGACGTGCAAAGATTGTTCATATGCATCCATTGCCTTGTTACAAAAATCATCATCGTCTTCATGAAGAACATTATTCATTTTATCCTCTATAAAATATCTTTGGTTACAAATGGGAATAATGTACTTTGAAAAATTACTATACCAGAAAAATAATTATTTTCATTATATTGGGTAGGAGTGAACATATCGGTGGAATAATTGTGTAGTAGAGGGTGAGATGCAATAGCCAAATTAATATCTTCCGTGGAAATCATGATAGGTGAATCTAAACTTAATTCTTCCACTCGAATCAAGTTCGGTGAACGAGGTGATACAAGTGAGTCGTATCCACTGTCATAGTATTGTGTCTAAATTATTTTAATATTAAGTAAAACATATTTCAATGATAATTTGTTTTTTTGTTATTAATCGTACCTACCATATCTCCAAACATTTCTCCTAATTGATTATCATACAAATCATTAACATCGTTTGATGAGTTGCTCATCTTTGTATATTAAAAATAAAACAAAAGATTAACTACTGTGAAAACACGGAGTGAGTATATAAATATATGGGTATGTGATGTTGAATACGATACTAAGGACACACTGACGACAATATTCGACTATTTAATTTTTTGACCGGTGATTTCGTTTGTATTGTATTTTTCCTAATTACAGCAGTACCTATTTCAAGCTAATACGTTGATACGTACATTTTTAATTGATATTCTTTAATTATATATGTATAAGCGTAAAATCACATTTTAATATTTATTTTTTTTTCTGAGTATTGGTCGACTAATATTTCAGGGAACGCTACGTCGGTGGCACGTATTCAAAATGTTTTTTTTTTTT